>NC_137504.1:3642500-3732500 GCF_041902795.1 Electrophorus electricus
GTGTGTCAGATCTCTGCGAGGATTTCATTAATATTTGGATGGATAAAAAAATGATAATGTGGAGATTAAAGTCTTCTCACTGAGGAGAGGAGATGGAGATCTAAAGATCAGGAATAAACCATCCCACTAAGATGCAGGGGTCCCAAGATTAGGAATAAACCATCCCACTAAGATGCAGGGATCCAAAGATTAGGAATAAACCATCCCACTAAGATGCAGGGGTCCAAAGATCAGGAATAAACCATCCCACTAAGATGCAGGGGTCCAAAGATCAGGAATAAACCATCCCACTAAGATGCAGGGGTCCAAAGATCAAGAATAAACCATCCCACTAAGATGCAGCCTTAGTTTTATATCTTAGGTTTCATATTGTATTTCCTCTCATTTTGTAAATACATTTCTCAACTGTAAATAGTCTATATAATCTAAAACTATATAATCATATAAGGCCATATGAAAAGCATTTGAAAGTCACTTTCAAAATGAACTTCTATTTAACAATAATATTAATATTACCTTTGTGTAAGGTAGTCACACTGAAAAATACTTATTAGTGTTTGTGCTCTCTTAGTAGTATTTGGACTGGGGATTGATGTCCATGACTGCACAACATTAAAAGTTATAAATCTTACCATTCCAAGTGTGTGTGTGTGTGTGTGTGTGTGTGTGTGTGTGTGTGTGTGTGTGTGTGTGTATATGCCTTCCAATATGACAGTCCAGTTAATCTTCTCCAGCAGACTGAGAGTCTTAAAGGGAGAGAGGGAAAAATGTAATATGAAAAAAAAAGAATGTCCCTGTTCCTGAACTCTGGATCAAAGTGTCTCTGGAGAGCATCACTGACATCTGCTGTGCTCACAGTTCTTTCTACCTGTGCAGTGGACGTGGAAATGAGCTTTTCAGTTTTATTTACACCACATTACTCGTGCATCCACTCACAGACACGTATACTGAGGAACAAACCAGTGTATTGTGGGTGGATGTTAGGTCTGTGGTCTGTGTACTGGTTTTGTAAGGTCTAATTGATCTTGGCCTGTATTCTCTTGAAAGCTGATTTCTGTAAAGGACACTAGCACAAATACATCTGAGACCAGTGCCAACCGCGCCGTCGTATTTTAAGCTTCCTTAAGTTTGGTGACATGTAAATGGCAAGTACACATGTAATGCTTCTCCTGGACTGACACACCTGACCCACCTGCTTCTACAAGCACACCTGAATACTAGAGAAAGACACTGGAGCAGAGCAGAGGAGACGCTGGAGATGGAGCTTCTCTTAGGCTGCTTACAGGTGCTTTGACTCTGTGCGCAGGCAGAGCTGGACCTGGAGAAGGGACTGGAGATGCGCAAGTGGGTTCTGTCTGCCATCCTGGCCAGTGAGGAGACCTACCTCAGCCACCTGGAGGCGCTGTTGCTGGTGAGGGCTCTCCGCCTATACTATTGCCCCATTGCTCTTCTGCAGCCTTTACTCAATTGCGTCTTTATAGCATATCACCGATGGAAACATTCCAGTACATTTGTCGCAAAATTGCTAATAAAAATCTTGCATCATCGTGCAATTAAATTGTTGACTGAGCTGGGATGGGTCAACAATTTAATAATTTTGATTAAGAGTCTGCAGTAAAATGCACTTGTTAATGAGGGATGGGAGCGGCTTAGGTCCAGGCTTGAAGATACTAAAGGGGGAGAGGTTACTGACACGCTGGAAATCCCACAGAAACTGAGCCCATCTGTCTTTGGCAGCCATCAGTGAGTTGGTGTGGGTGTGAATTTGTGTGTGTGATGCAATTTTGTGCATGTAGTGTGAAAGTATATGCGTGCTTGTGAGATTATGTATGCGTGCTGTGAAAGTGTGTGTGTGGTTGGTGTGGGTGTGAATTTGTGTGTGTGTGGTGCTGTTGTGTATATAAGGTAGTGCGACTGTGTGGGTGTGTGAGTGTGGGTGTTCAGTGTGGTGATGAGATCTGATCAGGTCACTGAGGTGATTTAACACTCCCATTTTAGAGTCTTCATGCCAGTCCTGTAAACTAAAAAAAAAAAAAATCACCCATCATTCCTTTTACCAGATGGTTCAGATGTACCTAAGTTTCAGACCGAATAATTACATGTGGGAATTAAGGGTCTCCAGGGGGCATTTAAAATCAAACAAGCAAAACTTGCCAAAAGTTACACGGCAGGTTCTTCTGCTTTACAGCCCATGAAACCTCTGAAGGCCGCAGCGACCACGTCCCAGCCGGTGCTGACTGTCCAGCAGATAGAGACCATCTTCTTCAAAGTGCCCGAGCTCTACGAGATCCACAAGGAGTTCTATGACGGCCTCCTTCCCAGAGTGCAACAGTGGAGCCACCACCAGTGCGTAGGAGATCTCTTCCAAAAACAAGTGAGTCAGTCTCTCCGGTTTCCCCTTCGCCGTGCATTTAAAGTGACAGTGCCAATAGCTGGGAAGCCCCAGGAAGGCTGTGCGCACAGTGAGGTATGTTTAGACGTGCTGAAAACCCAGATCCCTGGCCATGCCGGAACAGGTGGGTGCCATGCCGGAACGGGTGGGTTCTCACACAGGGCCAAACTACACTACTTCTGCTGTACATTACATCTGAGCATCTCACTCATTGTGGTAAATCTCGAAGAATCTCTAATTATTTCTTTAAAGCAACCCATTATATGCCGGTCTGCCTCTTATACAGGGGGCTGTGGCTAGCATACAGTAGAACACGGTCACAATGCCATCCTTTTTCTGCAGTGGCCACCTCGGCTAATATAACACTATATGCTTTGTGTCACTGAGAGACGGCTGTTAGTAGGGTGATATACTGTACAGGGACTGTGATTTCCCCATATCTCTCTCAACTGTCTGTCTGTCTCTCTGTCCCTGGTTACTATTGAGAGCAGTGCCTTCTTTCTCTGTTCAGGGCAGTGTGTACAGAAAATACTCCACTTTTTGCTGTTGTTGTTGTTGTTGTTGTTGTTGTTGTTGTTCTCTCATTTTTCCTCCTTACTCATTTTCCTTATTTTGTACCACAATGAATGCGCTATGGCAGTACCACAATGAATGCGCTATGGCAGCAGCTGCTGTGTAATGCTTTTCCCAGTCACTCGGTTGGTTGGACAGTCCCTTTAACCGGAGGCTATCGGCTATCCCGACGTTCTCCGCTCTGGCTCTGTCTAGGAGCCCATCAAGGAGATTAGAAAGGGGAGGCCGAGGAGAGATAAAGGCCTCCCCGCGAGGCCGATCTCCAGGGGGGGAGCGAGCGAGTGAGCGAGCGGGACGGACGCGTTCACACGCAGTCTCCACGTGAGCTCCTGTCCTGCTGGCGCAGAGGTGTTTCCCGCACTTGCCAGCTCGCGTTCAGGGAGACGGTGCAAATCGGAAAGGTGGGAACGGGAGGCAGGTGCCGTTAATGAGAGTTTGCAGGCATAATGCTGCTGGAGAAAGCACTTTGAATGCGTGTTGTCATGCTTGGGTGGATGACGACGGTGTCCCCGCGCGGATTGTCCAGCCCCCAGTGGTCTGCGTGCTCTCTCAGTGCCAGATCTTTTTCCCTGCTCCATCTCTGCTCACGGTAGACGTCGCAGCGAAGACGCGGCGCCACTTCTAGATAGACTGGCCATGTGTTCCTGTCATTGTGACGCGATACGTGGAGACGTGAGCGTTGGGTGTCAGCAGCAGACAGCATTGCTGTGTTTGGCTCTTTTGGGCTGTCGCTGCCAGCTGATACGTGCGTGCGCGCGTGTGTGTGTGTGTGTGTCTCCATCAGTCTCTGTGACGGTGACTCCTCAGCTTACGCACAAGCCTGTTTATGCACACGTCTGACGTGTGAAGTGTGTGTCGTCTTGTACTTCCACTGTTGCACTCTCACCATTCCATCATTGCTGTCTTCTCCTTGGGACAGAGAAGTCCCAGCATCCTCCTGTGGTAGCTGATCTCGCAGGCGCAGTGTGTGCTGCCTACTCTTCTGTCTTCTGTCTCCTCTGCTTGGCCCCGCACTGTCCCGCTCGCCGTCCGACTCGGCGGCCGTGATGAGATTTCCATGTTGGAATTTGCTGCGCTCCGCCCTGCTGATGGATGGTGACCCGGAGCGACCGTTCCCAGGCGCAGAGATGGACTTGCAGCCTGCCGCTAAACTGCAAGAGAGAGTCTCGGGCTGAGTCTGCTGCAAGGCACCAATGAGCTTTGAGTCATGAGCAGGCAGTGAAGCTTGGCGTCTGGTGATTGGTTCAATAAAAGAGGAAGTGGCTGTGATTCAGGCTAAGATCTCGGTGGAGGGGAAAGTAGCAGCTTAGCCTCCCAGTGCTACGGGTGTTTGTTTATGGGTAATTTGTGTAAGTCATTTACAGCATTCCAGCACATGTATCATGTCTTTTAGGAGCAGGGCATCATGGTTTTGAGGCTTCCACAATCAGGGTCTACCATGGCTTTCAAAACCATGGATAAATGAACTAGCCTGAACAGAGGATATCAGGCTCCATTTGTCAGTGGATACAGGCTGATACCAGCCGACACTGGGCATTGCAGATTTTCCATCTGTTGGTCTCCTTTGGCTTACAGTTTCTATCCACACGCGCGCACACACACACACATGCCACACACACACACACAGATCAGACCCTTCATCATCCCCATGTATACTTGTGTTTAAGGGGATTGATTGCGCTGTTAAGCTGGAGAGAGATAAATTGCGTTGCTGCGGGGCAGGGCTCATGAGTTTGGATGACTGAATTAGATTTTCAAATGTGCTTTTTACAAGCGCCAGCCGTGCACATCAATTGCTCACCCGAGAGCCCGCCTTCGCTGCCATGGCAACCGCTGCTGGCCCTCCAGTAGCGCTCGGCGGCGGCCCCGGCGTGTGCGGTGGTGCTGCCGGTGTCCTGCCTCTCGGCCTGTGCTGTTGGGGGCGATCAGCTGTGGGTTGGAGTTGGGTTCACAGGGCCGGTGGCGGGAACCACCGCCGTCCACTCCACACAGGGAGGTGGAAAAGAGCGTGCGAATGCGATTGGCTGTTGTGTCCCCTGCAGGCCAGCCAGCTGGGGGTGTACCGGGCCTTCGTGGACAACTACGAACTGGCAGTGGAGACTGCAGAGAAGTGCTGCCAAGCCAACGCGCAGTTCGCTGAGATTTCTGAGGTAAGCCCCGCCCACGCCGGCCCTGGCTACGATAGCATGCTCGGGCTTTTTGTGGGCCAGTTTTTCCCCGCTTGCATTAGCACCAGATCCAGCTTAGGAGCAGCAGCAAAAACAATTTAGAGGCTGGAGTTTTTAGACTCGTTCACACGTGATGTTTTAGCAGATGAAAGACAGGAATAGGCACGGGTCACTGGCTTGGTCACTTAGGGAGTAGCGTGACCTCGAATCTCGCTTGCCCAAATGGGGTGTCTTCCTGTAATGGAGTGAAACAGCTTTCTGGACTCCTCAGTCACGGTGGATGGAGACAGTCCCTCATTTAAAGCGCAGGAAACCGGGAGCCTCTGTCCTCGTGGGCCCGGCTGAACGTTAAAGGGAATGAAAGCGTGTAAAACACAGGCTACCCAGCACTGCTCAGCCCCAGTTCAGCCCACTCCTGTACCCCCCAGTGGAGCATTGTCAACTGATACTACTTCATCTACTACAATAAGCCCCCCCCCCCCCCCCCAGTTCCCCTGATAGTAGCAGAACTGAACATTAGGATAATTGTGTATTTAATGGGATAGAGAGGTGGAGAAAGCCAGAGGGGCTGTCTTGTGTTGAGTGGGTTTTCAGAACCTCGAGCTTGCGCTGAAATGCACACTCTCTTCCACGTACGCATGTATGGTGTGACGGCCTAATGTGCCGACTCCCCCTAGCAGACACAAGCTCGAGCCCCCTCCCCCCCCCCCCCCCACGTGCAGAAAAGATACCTGCGAGACTGCAAGATGCCCAGCAGCTCACATGTAACGTCTTTACATTCAGACACCAACTAAGAAGTTTCATGATGCTCAGAGTTATGGTGCTACTGGGAACCAGAGACGGGAGCGTGAGCAGTGAAGATTTGTAGCACATGGCAGACTGGGGTTAATCAGAAATACCAGCTGCAAAGGAATATCAGCAGTACGAAAGGGGTATCAGCAGTAAGGGAGGGGTATCAGCAGTAAGGGAGGGATATCGTTTTCCCAGCATGCCGAGAGTAGCTGCTGTCATCTCACACTTGTGCTTTCTTTGTAGAACCTGAAGGTACGAAGCACCAAGGAATGCAAAGATCAGACTGCCAAGTACTCACTGGAGAGTAAGAGCCTTTGAAATACACCTGTCAGACAGCTTTCATTTGTGGTCCCGTCGTCGTAGAATAGCTCCTCTGTCATTGGCCAGTAAGACAAAGACGCTCATGGCCATGACACAGCCATACTTGATGTCTGTTTGCTTGTCATTACGTTGTGAGCACATGGAAGATTAGTATTTAGTCAGTGTGTGATCAGTGACCGGTGCCGTTAAAGGTGTAGTTATTTTACATGCGAACCCATGCATAAATGGTACTGGTTTTATTCTGCGCCGTTTACATGTGCTGTATAAGGAGGTAACAGGGTATAGTAATGGCAGGCCAAAATATGTACAGCACATACAAATGTGGAAACTATAACTGCCAAAGAAAATTTTGTTACAGAAAAAAAATGCCATTTTAGGTTTAAGATTGAGTTGTCCTGCTGAGTCACTGCTGTTGGTGTGTGTGTGTGTGTGTGTGTTTGTATGTGTGTGCGCTGTCATGTCTTAGCTCTCCTCTACAAACCGGTGGATAGAGTGACCAGGAGCACACTAGTTTTACATGTAAGTTAATGTGTGTGTGTATAATGTTACATATATGTTTGTATATATTTGCACATTTGCAATTGGTCCATTCTTAAGAAGGCATTTCGTGTTATGTTGTATGTGTGTGTGTTATGTTGTATGTGTGTGTGTGTGTTATGTTGTATGTGTGTGTGTGTGTTATGTTGTATGTGTGTGTGTGTGTTATGTTGTATGTGTGTGTGTGTGTGTGTGTTATGTTGTATGTCTGTGTGTGTGTTATGTTGTATGTCTGTGTGTGTGTGTTATGTTGTATGTCTGTGTGTGTGTGTGTTATGTTGTATGTCTGTGTGTGTGTGTGTTATGTTGTATGTCTGTGTGTGTGTGTGTTATGTTGTATGTCTGTGTGTGTGTGTGTTATGTTGTATGTCTGTGTGTGTGTGTGTGTTATGTTGTACGTGTGTGTGTGTTATGTTGTACGTCTGTGTGTGTGTGTGTTATGTTGTATGTCTGTGTGTGTGTGTGTTATGTTGTACGTGTGTGTGTGTTATGTTGTGTGTGTGTGTGTGTGTGTTATTGTGTGTGTGTGTGTGTGTGTGTTATGTTGTGTGTGTGTGTGTGTGTGTTATGGTGTGTGTGTGTGTGTGTGTTATGTTGTGTGTGTGTGTGTGTGTGTGTTATGTTGTGTGTGTGTGTGTGTGTTATGTTGTGTGTGTGTGTGTGTGTGTGTTATGTTGTGTGTGTGTGTGTGTGTGTGTTATGTTGTGTGTGTGTGTGTGTGTGTGTGTTATGTTGTGTGTGTGTGTGTGTGTGTGTTATGTTGTGTGTGTGTGTGTTATGTTGTGTGTGTGTGTGTGTGTTATGTTGTGTGTGTGTGTGTTATGTTGTGTGTGTGTGTGTGTGTTATGTTGTGTGTGTGTGTGTTGTTGTGTGTGTGTGTGTTATGTTGTGTGTGTGTGTGTGTGTGTTATGTTGTGTGTGTGTGTGTGTGTTATGTTGTGTGTGTGTGTGTGTGTGTGTTATGTTGTGTGTGTGTGTGTTATGTTGTGTGTGTGTGTGTGTGTGTGTGTGTGTGTGTGTGTGTGTGTGTGTGTGTGTGTTGTGTGTGTGTGTGTGTGTGTGTGTGTGTGTGTGTGTGTGTGTGTGTGTGTGTGTGTGTGTGTGTGTGTGTGTATGTTGTGTGTGTGTGTGTTGTGTGTGTGTGTGTGTGTTGTGTGTGTGTGTGTGTGTGTGTGTGTGTGTGTGTGTTATGTTGTGTGTGTGTGTGTGTGTGTGTTATGTTGTGTGTGTGTGTGTGTGTGTGTGTTATGTTGTGTGTGTGTGTGTGTGTGTGTTATGTTGTGTGTGTGTGTGTTATGTTGTGTGTGTGTGTGTGTGTTATGTTGTGTGTGTGTGTGTTATGTTGTGTGTGTGTGTGTGTGTTATGTTGTGTGTGTGTGTGTTGTTGTGTGTGTGTGTGTTATGTTGTGTGTGTGTGTGTGTGTGTTATGTTGTGTGTGTGTGTGTGTGTTATGTTGTGTGTGTGTGTGTGTGTGTGTTATGTTGTGTGTGTGTGTGTTATGTTGTGTGTGTGTGTGTGTGTGTGTGTGTGTGTGTGTGTGTGTGTGTGTGTGTGTGTGTTGTGTGTGTGTGTGTGTGTGTGTGTGTGTGTGTGTGTGTGTGTGTGTGTCTGTGTGTGTGTGTGTGTGTGTGTGTGTATGTTGTGTGTGTGTGTGTTGTGTGTGTGTGTGTGTGTTGTGTGTGTGTGTGTGTGTGTGTGTTATGTTGTGTGTGTGTGTGTGTGTGTATGGTGTGTGTGTGTGTGTGTGTATGTGTTATGTTGTGTGTGTGTGTGTTATGTTGTGTGTGTGTGTGTGTGTTATGTTGTGTGTGTGTGTGTTATGTTGTGTGTGTGTGTGTGTGTTATGTTGTGTGTGTGTGTGTTATGTTGTGTGTGTGTGTGTTATGTTGTGTGTGTGTGTGTGTGTGTTATGTTGTGTGTGTGTGTGTTGTGTGTGTGTGTGTGTGTGTGTGTGTGTGTGTGTGTGTGTGTGTGTGTGTTGTGTGTGTGTGTGTTGTGTGTGTGTGTGTGTGTGTGTGTTATGTTGTGTGTGTGTGTGTGTGTGTATGGTGTGTGTGTGTGTGTGTGTATGTTGTGTGGTGTGTGTGTGTGTATGGTGTGTGTGTGTGTGTGTGTATGTTGTGTGTGTGTGTGTGTTATGTTGTGTGTGTGTGTGTGTGTTATGTTGTGTGTGTGTGTGTGTGTGTGTGTTATGTTGTGTGTGTGTGTGTGTGTGTTATGTTGTGTGTGTGTGTGTGTATGTTATGTTGTGTGTGTGTGTGTTATGTTGTATGTGTGTGTGTGTGTTATGTTGTATGTGTGGGTGTGTGTTATGTTGTATGTGTGGGTGTGTGTTATGTTGTGTGTGTGTTATGTTGTATGTGTGGGTGTGTGTTATGTTGTGTGTGTGTGTGTGTTATGGTGTGTGTGTTATGGTGTGTGTGTTATGGTGTGTGTGTGTGTGTTATGGTGTGTGTGTGTGTGTTATGGTGTGTGTGTGTGTGTTATGGTGTGTGTGTGTGTGTTATGGTGTGTGTGTGTGTGTATGTTGTGTGTGTGTGTGTGTGTGTATTATGTTGTGTGTGTGTGTGTGTGTATTATGTTGTGTGTGTGTGTGTGTGTGTATTATGTTGTGTGTGTGTGTGTGTGTGTATGTTGTGTGTGTGTGTGTGTGTGTGTATGTTGTGTGTGTGTGTGTGTGTGTGTATGTTGTGTGTGTGTGTGTGTTATGTTGTGTGTGTGTGTGTGTGTGTTATGTTGTGTGTGTGTGTGTGTTATGTTGTGTGTGTGTGTGTGTATGTTGTGTGTGTGTGTGTGTGTGTTATGTTGTGTGTGTGTGTGTGTGTGTTATGTTGTGTGTGTGTGTGTGTTATGTTGTGTGTGTGTGTGTGTGTGTTATGTTGTGTGTGTGTGTGTGTTATGTTGTGTGTGTGTGTGTGTGTGTTATGTTGTGTGTGTGTGTGTGTAATGTTGTATGTGTGTGTGTGTGTTATGTTGTATGTGTGTGTGTGTTATGTTGTATGTGTGGGTGTGTGTTATGTTGTATGTGTGGGTGTGTGTTATGTTGTGTGTGTGTGTGTGTGTTATGGTGTGTGTGTTATGGTGTGTGTGTTATGGTGTGTGTGTTATGGTGTGTGTGTTATGGTGTGTGTGTTATGGTGTGTGTGTTATGGTGTGTGTGTTATGGTGTGTGTGTGTGTGTTATGGTGTGTGTTGTGTGTGTTATGGTGTGTGTGTGTGTGTTATGGTGTGTGTTGTGTGTGTTATGGTGTGTGTGTGTGTTGTGTGTGTGTGTGTGTGTTATGGTGTGTGTGTGTGTTGTGTGTGTGTTATGGGGTGTGTGTGGGGTGTATGTGTTATGGGGTGTGTGTGTTATGGGGTGTGTGTGTGTGTGTGTTATGTTTGTGTGTGTGTGTTAGGATCTATTGAAGCACACCCCTTCCAGTCATCCGGACCACCCACTGTTGCAGGATGCCCTGCGTATCTCTCAGAACTTCCTGTCCAGCATTAATGAGGAGAGCACACCGCGCCGGCAGGCCATGACTGTGAAAAAGGGCGAGGTGAGCAGAGGGCGTGGTCATCGTCGCCTGTGTTGGGCCCCTCCCATCTCCCGGCACCTGCCCAGGGGGCGTAGTCATCTTCACCTGTGATCTGGGGCCAGGTGGGGAGAGATGCTGCCTGCTCTCTCGGCCTCTTTCCTGAAGGAATACTACAACGGCTGACGTGGATAACAATGAATGAGCACTCGCAGGGTTCTTGTCCCGCTGCTAGCTGGTCTGGGTGGAATCCGTTTAAATTGTGTGTGTGCGTGCTCATGTGTGGTGTGTGGGTGTGTATCACATGCCTTTGTGCATCACACACAACTTTATTCTTTCTTAATCTTTCATGTTTGTGCTTGTGGATCAAAAGTATAATTAAGATGTATTACATAGTCATCATCTTATTTGGTTTTAATGACCTTTAGTCATTATGATCTTATCAAGTTGTGATGGAGGAAGTGTCCTCGCTGACCTCAGAGGAGGGAGTGCTACCCTCTGCCTGTATTACAGACACGTCTGTTTTCAAAACTGCAATTAGAAAGAAGACCTGCTCAACTGGGTGAATCCCCAGTACACACACACTCTCTCTCTCTCTCTCTCTCTCTCTCTCTCTCTCTCTCTCTCTCTCTCTCTCTCTCTCTCTCTCACACACACACACACAAATGTCTGTCTTAATTCCAGACAGACACACACACACAGTTTCCACCCCCTTCATTCCAGCAGTGCAGTCTTGTGGGACTGTTGGATGAATTGTTGTCGTTTGACTGATGGCGAGGAAGGGTTGCGTGTAATGCGCCTTAACGAGCCAAGTCTCTGTGATTCGCATTACGTTCATTATTCATGAGATGGGCCCTCTCGTGAAGTGATGGTTCCTCCCTTAAAAAAACACACACAATCCAATCATAAACCACACGGAGTCCCTGGTGGACAAACCGAACCGATCATCAAATATTGATGATGTTTACATCAAAGGAGCAGATAGGAATCACTGGCTTGCTGTGGACCTCATTATTGTCTTTGTGCTATTGTTAACCATGCCCTTGTGAAGAGATATCGCCAGCCTTATTACAGCAGTGAGGCTTTTCTGACACTGAAACAGATCAGTTATGTTCTTACATCTCACACTGACCACAGAAGCAATCCAGAAAACACCTTCCCAAACACCCGGTAAAAATGTCAGCCATCGGTTTGGGTGAAGGGAGACCGTTGGTCTTTTCCAGTGAGGCTCTGTAGGCCATCGGTGCAGTGTCTGGTCAAAACGACTTTGCAGGTAGTCCTAGGAAAAAAAACAAACAAAAAACGCTGAGCTGTGTTTTATAGCGCAGCGGTGCAGATCAGAAGTGCACAGTGTGCAGGATGATGGCAATGCATTGAGGAGGTGTGTCCTGGCATGAGAAAGTGAGGAAGAAGATCTGGGATGGGCGGGGCCCTGGGGACCAACGCGGGTCACGTGGGGGGAGGGGCCAGGCAGAAGCTGCTTAATTAACATGCACATTGTGCTGCTCCCCCCCACACACACACTCTGCAGTGTGGAGGCATCGTTTGAACTCCGTCACAGAAACATCACAATCCTGCACCGTGCACATTAGTGTGCTTGTGCACTCACCTCGGCCCACGTCTGCACGCCCCCACAAACGCTTCATGTTGTCAGCGCAAACACCCCCCCCTCCAAAAAAAAGTGCACAAAGCACTGTGAATGCATGTGTACATGAATCCCACCTGCAGCTTACATAACCAGAGCTATATACAAATACACGTACACACCAAATTCCTACCATATCTCAGTGACACAGATTACACACATACACATATGGAGATCATTGCAGATGATGTCATTTTGTGATGTCATGTTTCATTACCCTCTATGACCTGAAACCACCTGCTCCATCCCACACACATTCTGACTCTCACTCACTTTCTCTCTCAATTCTAGATAGATAGGTAGGTAGGTCTATGGCTGAAGGTGTGCGTGGATGTGTTGTCGTGGAGAGGATGGACAGGATTGTTCAGAATGTTGCCTAGTCCTCCTCTCTGTTCCTATCTGCTAAATCCAGCGGCAATGAACCTCCGCTGGCTGTTTGGACAGCAGGACTCTTGCAGTCTTTAAACGCAGACTGAAGACCTATCTGTTTATGGAGTATTTAAATGACCACTGATCCTGCACCTATATCGAGTAACTGAAACTCTTTTACTTATTGCAGGGTGTTGTTTATTGCATTTATCGTTGTCTGAGCACTTCTAGGTATCGGCACCGATTCCTGTATTTAAACAGCATTCTAGATCATTGGTATCTTGAACTGCGACGTACTATACTGGCTATGACAAAGCACTTTCGTAAGTCTCTCTGGATAAGAGTGTCTGCAGAATGCCGTAAATGTAAGTGAAGAGGAAAGGGGACGGTAAAGTTCTTCTGGTGTCCCAGTCCTGTTCACCACCGTCCTGGAGCCTCACAAGCTGTGTCCTAATGTGTGTTTGAGGCTACCTTCACTGCCCTTCACTGGTTCCTAGTGAATCGTGCACGAAGAATTGTGTTGAAAGCACTTAAGAAATAAAAAAACCCCAAAACATTGTTGTTCCAAGTGTGAAGCATTTAAATCAGAATGTCGACCATACCTGTGTGCTCCTGGCGTGTCAACCAGCCTCTCAAAGATGGTGAGCTGCGTGTGCATTGAGTGCCACGGGCCTGTAGTTCTTGAGACAGTCGGTACAACCAGATCTAAGTATTGGTACAGTGTAGCAGGTGTTCTGGAGCTTTCTGTAGTTTCAGGGAGACGGAGAGAGAATGGGTGCTGTAAGACCCCACAGAGCTGGCTGTGTTTTGTAAACAATGCAATGCTCAGTAAGTATACTATAAACTCTGTGATTTGGTCAGATAATGTGGAATTGCTTGTGCAATGTTTTATCAAGGCAAAGGGGAAATTCATTTCTTGGAATATGTATCAGATGACAAGAATACAGCTAAATGACTAACCATGTGTATTCTGATTCTAGTACATACAGGGGCATTTGTAGTGTAAAGCGAATGCACTACTGCTGGATGTAAAGGCACTTATTGTTGTCATTTTTTAATTAAAAGTTTTTTGGTTTTTTTATAGCTGCATCATTTAATTGTGCTTGTCATCAGCAATTATGCAAGATGGCTACTGGTGGCGGACTTTAGGAAAATGGCATGTGATGCGCAGAGACAGCTGCCCTGATGAGCAAATCCTCCTCAGACATGGAGGAAGCAAGACATTCATGTCCATGTTAGGAGTGTGTGTGTGTGTGTGTGTGTGGTGGTAATAGTGGGGGTAGAATAGTGTGTGAGTAGCTTGTGTTGTTCTGGAATGTCCTGTGTGCAGGACAGTGGATTAATTCAGCTTTATGCACTGTGCTGTGCACATGCCTGTGTGTTTGTGTGCATGTGTGTGTGTTTGTGTGACTGTTTTTTGTTTTTTTTTTTTGTTCCTGTCTTGTCTTTTGAGGTCTGTTTCAGGGTGAGTAGCACTCTGCAATTTCTATTGATTTTGTCTTTTCAGTCTGAGAAACTCTGAGCTGACACATCACCATTACTGTCACATCATTTTGTTGTCACAAACAGCAACTTATTTCCTTCTTATTTAATAATTATTATTAAATAAGATTTAATCCAACATGGGCAGAGTTAAAATTAGATTGCTAGTTTAAGATAAATAAATATAAATGTTAATATTTTACAGCAACTACTCAGTGGCATATACTGATAGCAAGCAGCAAGTATTTCCAGACAAGACATACATTTTTCCCTGTGTGTTTAAATAACAGATTTAAACTTTTTTTCTATTTCTTTCTTTTTTTTTTTTTTTTACCCAGCTAGCCGTTGTTTCTGACTGCTCTTTCAGACGCTCGTTGAAGTGCGGGTTTGAGAGGCCTCGTTGGTGTGAGGGTAAACCTCCAGACGTGGGGACTGGTGCGTTCAGCCTGAGCCTGCAACCGGCCAATCAGAAGCTCTTAAGCCAGCTCTCATGACCCTTATGGTGGATCCCTGGTGATCCAGTCCTTAATTTTGCATGTCTCTCCCCCCTCTGAGGACCCATGTTATCTGACCGCAGACCCTCTGAGCAGCATTTCTGAGAATCCCTGCTCCCATCAGCCACCGGTGATGTCATTAGGCAAGCGTTACTTCCAGACAGCGTTGGTTCATTCCCACGAATCCGTCTGCTTTGATCTGACTCAGCGGGGCTTTGGGATCAACTCATTTTAATCTCAGAATTCCTCTTTCAGACGGCTGTTTGATATTAACTTATTGTTGGATGTCCTGTGTGAAGAAGGACCAGAAAGTTGGAGGGGAGAGCCTAGGGAACATGCGCAGCCGCTGTGGCTAGGAGCTGTTCAGAGTCAGATTGGCGTGCTCTGGGGTGAGATCTGAAACGCAGCTCTGTTTCAAATGGCATGTGGGGCTTCCACGGTCACCTTTAGGTGTTCCCCTTTTCTTTTTCCCCTTTTAGGTTTTCAGCTCCGAGTTGCTGCTTTTCTTCTCAGACCCAGACAGAACAGCTGAGTCAAGTATTAAGAGTCTGCTTTTATTATTCTCTCCCAACTGTTCAGCAACCGCTGCTGGAACACTTAAATTGCGTGGCACAGTGGGTAGATGGATCAGGAGTCCAGTGACTCGTTGCCACTCCTCTTGCTGGGGAGGCAAATGCCCATTTGGAGTGGAGCCGTGTTCTTATGTTGGCAGGGCACTCTACCGGAAACAGGCCATCAGCCGAGCTGCTGTGCTCGCCATGTGTGAGTGCCCCTCATTCATCCAGAGCGCCAAGTAAAGACTCTGGAACTCTAGCGCACACACACACACACACAAACACACACACACAAGACACCTACACATGCATACACATACTTGCTGCACTAGGAACATCTCTTGGGAAGTAGTATCTTGTGTGCTTGCTTGTGTGTGTGTGTGTGTGTGTGTGTGAGTGTGTGTGAGTGATGTGACTGGGCAAGTAGCAATGTATTGGGGGCATCAGATTGGACGATCTGCCTGTGATGTCATCTTCTGTTGTCTCACTTCAGAGTGATGTTTTACTCTGGGAGCACTTCTGTGGGATCTGTAACCATAGGCTGTGTGTAATTCTGTGCATGCATTTTTGTATGCACGTGTGTTGGGAATGATGTGTCTGGGTCAGTATCGGTGTATTGTCCTGGTAACCAGTCCGGGGGGGTGGGGGGGTTGTGGAGGGGGATTGCAGGTAGAGGCATCAGATTGGATGATACGCTTGTGATGTCATCTTTTGTTGCCTCACTGCAGGAATGACGTGTTGCTCTGGGAGCACTGATGCATGAACCATAGCCATAGGAGGTACGAGTGTGCGTGCGTGCGTGTGTGTGCGTGCGTGCTAGGGTTTTTATTAAACTTTCACTTTCAGGCCCGTCATTATCTCAGCATATGATCCGTATACAGGGTTTACCTGTTTCAAAATGTCCTCCGCATGCTCTCATTTCAAAATCACACAAAGGCTTCCAGACACCGTTCTCTAATGCCCTTTCCTGGGGGTTGGTGACTCTGTGTCAAAATATGACAATACTGCCCCCTATTGGCAAAATCAAGGAATTTCAGCACTACAGTAGCTCTTTCAGTGCAGCTCTGTTCACAGAGTAGCTAATATATAGTCTTCCGGAGGTTCGGCAATGCAGCAAACAGTGAAATCTTGAACACTGTTAAAGTCAATCCCTACATATTTCTGCTGTTTTGGCTGGTATAGTGTAGTGGGTAACGATCCTACCTTTCCTGTGGGGACAGGGTTTGAGGTCCAAATTAGGTCCAAAGTTATTAGAAACACCTAGTGTGTGCATATGTTTAGTGGCCTCATTCACTACAGATGTCTTCAAAGTGTCTGCATTTTATTATTGTAGAAGAACAGACTGTAGTGCACCTGTTGGCATGCAGTTGATCAGCTACCTTCTCACCAGTGCTAACTGGGCATGTCTGATCATTCTCACCCTCTAACAGTGCTAACTGGGCATGTCTGATCATTCTCACCAGTGCTAATCTGATCATTCTCACCCTCTCACCAGTGCTAACTGGGCATGTCTGATCATTCTCACCAGTGCTAACTGGGTATATCTGATCATTCTCACCTTCTCACCAGTGCTAACTGGGCATGTCTGATCTTTCTCACCAGTGCTTACTGGGTATATCTGATCATTCTCACCCTCTCAGCAGTGCAAGCATGGTCTGCCAGTGCAGGATCATTTGTTAATGACAACAGATTAGGTATTAGTCTAACTGGACATCCAACAAGGTTTTTCAAATTAGTACATGTTTCTAATAAAGTGGGTGGTGAACGCATACTGCTGCATATTACAGGTAAACTGCAATATGCCTTTGTAATATATTCAAAACACATTCGTGAACCCTTGACTGTGACATTTACCTGCATTATTGTGGCCAAAATTGTTTGTTTGTTGAGGCGTGTGAAGGCTGTGATTCATCGAAACTCCCACAAAACACTTACTTCTCAACGCACAGCAACAAAATGTCAGGATTTGTTAGAGGGCACACGTGCACATTGAATCCTCATGCCATGTTGGCAGTGCATAGGCCAGCATCTCGATAACGGTCCGCGAGCGATACGTTGTGCAGCCGTGCTGAGCGCCGCCGTGTGCTGTGCTTCCTGCGTCGTAGAATCGGCAGCTCCTGAAGGACGGCTTCATGGTGGAGCTGGTGGAGGGCACGAGGAAGCTCCGTCACGTCTTCCTCTTCACCGACCTGCTGCTGTGCGCCAAGCTTAAGAAGCAGATCGGGGGGTGAGTGACAGACTGCGTCCATCTTCCGTGCCGCCGATGCTGTTCATTTGCCGTTGTCCCCCATTACGAGAACGTTTTGTCTAGAGTCTGTTTAG
This sequence comes from Electrophorus electricus, assembly GCF_041902795.1. NCBI lineage: Eukaryota > Metazoa > Chordata > Actinopteri > Gymnotiformes > Gymnotidae > Electrophorus > Electrophorus electricus. The sequence goes on from NC_137504.1 coordinate 3,659,666, forward strand.
TCTGTAAACTGAGACTGGTCTGCGGGAGCAGCCTCTGTACAACGCAAACGTCTCTACTCTGATTTCTCTCTTATTAGATTTCGGAGGGTATTTTTGTCTGCTTTATTTGGTTATTTCTCGTCCTCCCGTCTCTCTCTCTCTCTCTCTCTCTCTCTCTCTCTCTCTCTCTCTCTCTGGCTGTCTCTCTCTCTCTCTCTTTCTGTCTCTCTGGCTGTCTCTCTCTCTCCTCAGGAAGAGCCAGCAGTATGACTGTAAATGGTACGTCCCTCTGCCTGATCTGACCTTCCAGGCGTCAGAAGAGAGCGAGCCGCTCCCTATCCCACAGGTCCCGGACGAGGAGCTCGACGCTATTAAGATCAAGATCTCCTCCCTCAGGAATGAGATCCAGAGAGAGAAGGTACTGCCCACTATAGACACTGGAGGGGATTGTATAATCACAACGTATTGCTTATTTCCAGCCATCTTGGGTAGAATTTCTCTGCAGAGCTGAGTAACATGGCCTTCCCACCAGTCATTTTAAACAACTGGCTGGCCTCCTCCTCCTCCTCCACAGTGGCAGAGCTAGCTGGCTGCCGATTGGTTAACATGCTCAACTGTTGGGAGTGTGCCAGCAGAATAGCTTATTTATGATCAGGCAAAACAGGAGTTCCAGTTTGGCAGTTCCTTTCCCAGGGGACACCTGTACAGGTGTGCTGCCAACGAGTGGAGCACTAGTTACGGGTCTGGAAAGCCTTTAGCTCCACTTCTCTTCCTTTCCCCCAGAGAGCAAACAAAGGGTCGAAGGTCATTGAGAGGTTGAGGAAGAAGCTGTCCGAACAGGAGTCCTTGCTGCTGCTAACCTCACCCAGCATGGCGCTCCGAGTGCACAACAGGAACGGCAAGGTGCAGTATACCACCCCAGTGGTACGAAACCCTTTCAGCTTCCCCTTCAGACCGGCGTTTCTCATCCTGGGCCCCACAACACCATGGAGTTTCGGAGCACTGGGATGAGAAAAACCAGTGTGTGAAACCCCAGGGGAGGAGGAAGATTGCTTCCCATTCCTCCTTTCCTGTGCCGTTTCCACGGCCATTCCGGTTTTCCTCTCCCAGCGTCTAGACACACACTGGCCCTACTTCTCCTCGTTGAATTCCCGTTTATGTGTTCTGTCCGTGTTCCAGAGCTACATGTTCCTGACCTCGTCTGACTACGAGCGTGCCGAGTGGAAGGACATGATCCGGGAGCAGCAGAAGAAATGTAGGTGTCCGCGCGTGCAGGCGGTGGGCGGGCCTCCCTCTCTCTCCGGCATCATTTGCCCGAAGGGCATTGACCTCTGCTGACCTCTTTAACATGCATAACCCTGACATTACAAGTGTGTTGTGTTTGAGAAACAAGAAAACATAGGTGACCATGTGTGTACAGCTAATGCACTAATCCACCATCCCATGCACTGGAAGGCTTTGACCGTAAATGTGTATTAGCCTCTCATAACTAGTGGCTCGTTTTTCAGACACACTGAGTGCATTGCTTGTTCTAGGCTTTAAGAGCTTCTCCCTGAACTCCATGGAACTGCAGATGCTCACCAACTCCTGCCTGAAGCTCCAGACCGTCCACCACGTCCCTCTTAGCATTAACAAAGAAGGTAAGGTTTCCTCAACACCTCTCAGGTGTTGTCCAGTGAGCACGATCAATGGCACACGTTAGGACGAGGTGGAGTCGCCTCAACGCTACGCTCTGTGAGCTGAGTGGTCAAACTGTCCACCATCTTGCCCATTTATATCTCCAAATCAGCAGCTCACCTGTGACCTAGGGGAAAAAAAAGTTCCTAACATTTGAGACACAACATGGCGGTGTTGACACAGACCTCTGCTAGGTAGTGGAGGAGTGAGAGATGGTATGTGTGAGTCATATTCTTGTTCTGTCTGTCCTGTAGAGGAGGAGACTCCTGGCCTGCATGGCTTCCTCACCGTGATCATCCACTCTGCCTCCGGTCTCAAGCAGAGCTCAAGTGAGTCCTTCTGTCTGTGTGAATGTTTCTGTCTGTCTCTGACTTCCTTCCTCTTCGTTTTCTTTTTGTCTTCGTTCTTTTTTTCTCTTAGTCACACTCCATCTTTTTTGGTGGTCTGGCTCACACTCTCACTCCTTCACTCTTGCTCACGCGTGCGCACACTCACTCACTTTTTTCCATACACCCTGGTACTGGTTTAGTCTTTCTCCGCTTCCTTGACCACTGCTGACGGCCCTTTTCCAATCTTAGATCTCTATTGTACGCTGGAGGTCGACTCCTTCGGCCTGTTTGTGAACAAAGCCAAAACGCGGGTGTACAGGTACACCACAGAGCCCAAGTGGAATGAGGTGAGATTGCGTCTTCCCCTTATAGCAGACTTGAGAGCTGGAAAACAGACTACATACTCCTGTTTTTAGAGCAAAAATCTATTTAGTGTCTTACACATGAAATCATTAACAAGTGAATTAAGGCAATGGTCCTCTATTAATGAAGGGTGACGTTTTGCCTGGATGTGTAGTTTTTTTAATGCCATTAGTGGCTTGGCTTGGGGTTGTAATAGAGGGCAAAAGTTCCACAGAGAGTGCAAATGCTTTTTTCCTCTTCCTGCAAGGCACATGCTCACATTCACCACCTTCCTCCCTTTTTCTTTGCGAGCAGTGAGTCAGCCTTGGGAGCAGTTCTCTGCTTTTCTTCAGCAAACACCTCAAGGGTTTTTTTGAAAAAGTGTTTAAAAAAAGACATCGCTACATATAAAATAATGTGGGTTAGGCAGAGTTCTGTGTTTATGCTGGCACACTGCAGTATGGGCAATCTTTGTAACGCCCCCCTGGCCTTTGTATTGCAGGAGTTTGAGATCGAGTTAGAAGGCTCCCAGACACTGAGGCTGCTTTGCTATGAGAAGAGCTACAATAAAACAAAGATGAACAAAGAGAGCAGTGATGGCACTGACCGCATCATTGGCAAAGGACAGATCCCGGTACGTCGCCTTGGCTCACAGGAGCCGTATCGTCCGGTCACCTGCATTATATTGGCACTCCCGCCAGGACTTTGTGAGTTGACCGTTGCAAAGACTTCATGCTTTCTTTGACCCCATTTTGACCTTTGGGTTATGTTCCATTTTCCTGAGATGATTCCTTTTTAACACTTAGTGGAAATGTGTCATAGTGAAGGTTTTCATGCATTAGTCAGGACCTACTTCAGGACATGCTTCAGACTGGCCTGGATGGGGTCAAAGGTGAAGCTGATGGAAGGCAGTGTCATCACATGGCGCTGAACTCTTTCTTCTAGGCCTTTTCTAGGCAGAAGGTTTTCTGTAACAGCGTTCCTGCATGTCTTGGGTTTACCTCAATGAAATCGTCCATAATTCAGCTGTTCTCTTCGGAAATGTCAACGCAGGAAACGTAACTGTATGATCGGCTTTTCTGCTCTCGTCCCTGGGGTTTACGGGGTTTTTCTCTCAGCGTGCATTTGCCTGCTTTACTCCAGTGTCTTCTTTAGCCTGTGTAAGTCAGCCCCTGGGAGGCCTTGACTCTTCCTGCCATGGGTTAGTGTTTCAGCAATGACGAGGACTGCGCTTTGATCTGCTGGCAGTCCGTACGGATGTCTCGTTTCCCTAAAGTCTCTCCCACGTGTCCTAAGGAGTCTTATCTAATCCCCAATCCTCCCCGCCTCAGCAGGCCAGAATGATTGAAAGCTTTGTTTCCCTCAAGAAGGGCTCGATCACATAAAAGCAACCCAGCAACCAAAGACTTCCAGTTTACCAACAAATGAACGTTTACACACATCCACAGACGCAGTGAGCGGGGACTGATGTTTCCCGCAGATGAGACCTGGTTTTAAAAGCCCTGCACCAAGAAGCTAACAATCGGCTGTGTAAACCAAAAAGGATCAGGTGAAATAACTGCACTGGGCCGCGTTCCCTAGCAACGGCTAGTAGCCAGCTGGGAGCACGTAGCGTGGGGCGAAGGGGGTTGACTGAGAGCGCAAGCACCCGTCCGCAGGTAGAGAGGAGGAGAGAGAGAGTGTGTGTGAGAGGGAGAGTGTGTGTGTGTGTGAGAGAGAGTGTGTGTGTGTGTGTGTGTGTGTGTGAGAGAGAGTGTGTGTGAGAGAGAGTGTGTGTGAGAGAGAGTGTGTGTGTGTGTGTGTGTGAGAGATGGAGAGTGTGTGTGTGGGGGGGAGAGTGTGTGTGAGAGGGAGAGAGAGTGAGAGAGAGAGAGTGTGTGTGTTTGTGTTTGTGAGGGAGATAGTGTGTGTGTGTGTGAGAGAGAGAGAGAGAGAGTGTGAGGGAGAGAGAGACTGTCTGAGAGGGAGAGAGAGTGTGTGTGTGAGGGAGGGAGAGAGATTGAGAGAGGGAGAGTGTGTGTGTGTTTGTGTTTGTGAGGGAGATAGTGTGTGAGAGAGAGAGAGTGTGTGTGAGGGAGAGAGAGACTGTCTGAGAGGGAGAGAGAGTGAGTGTGTGTGTGTGTGTGTGTGAGAGAGAGTGAGTGTGTGTGTGAGAGAGAGTGAGTGTGTGTGTGTGAGAGAGAGTGAGTGTGTGTGTGTGAGAGAGAGTGAGTGTGTGTGTGTGAGAGAGAGTGAGTGTGTGTGTGTGAGAGAGATAGAGAGAGTGTGTGTGTGTGTGGGGGGAGATAGAGTGTGTGTGTTTGTGAGGGAGATAGAGTGTGTGTGTTTGTGAGGGAGATAGAGTGTGTGTGTGTTTGTGAGGGAGAGAGTGTCTGAGAGGGAGAGAGAGTGTGTGTGAGGGAGAGAGAGACTGTCTGAGAGGGAGAGAGAGTGAGTGTGTGTGTGTGTGTGTGTGTGTGTGAGAGAGAGTGAGTGTGTGTGTGAGAGAGAGTGAGTGTGTGTGTGTGAGAGAGAGTGAGTGTGTGTGTGTGAGAGAGAGTGAGTGTGTGTGTGTGAGAGAGAGTGAGTGTGTGTGTGTGAGAGAGATAGAGAGAGTGTGTGTGTGTGTGGGGGGAGATAGAGTGTGTGTGTTTGTGAGGGAGATAGAGTGTGTGTGTTTGTGAGGGAGATAGAGTGTGTGTGTTTGTGAGGGAGATAGAGTGTGTGTGTGTTTGTGAGGGAGAGAGTGTCTGAGAGGGAGAGAGAGTGTGTGTGTGAGTGAGAGAGGGTGTGTGTGTGAGAGAGAGAGTCTGAGAGGGAGAGAGTGTGTGTGTGTGTGTGTGTGTGTGTGAGAGAGGGAGAGTGTGTGTGTGTGTGAGGGAGGGAGAGAGGGAGAGTGTGTGTGTTTGTGTTTGTGAGGGAGATAGAGTGTGTGTGTGTGTGTGTGTGTGTGTGTGTATGTGTGTGTGTGTGTGTGTGAGGGAGGGAGAGAGATTGAGAGAGGGAGAGTGTGTGTGTGTTTGTGTTTGTGAGGGAGATAGTGTGTGAGAGAGAGAGAGTGTGTGTGAGGGAGAGAGAGACTGTCTGAGAGGGAGAGAGAGTGAGTGTGTGTGTGTGTGTGTGTGAGAGAGAGTGAGTGTGTGTGTGAGAGAGAGTGAGTGTGTGTGTGTGAGAGAGAGTGAGTGTGTGTGTGTGAGAGAGATAGAGAGAGTGTGTGTGTGTGTGGGGGGAGATAGAGTGTGTGTGTTTGTGAGGGAGATAGAGTGTGTGTGTTTGTGAGGGAGATAGAGTGTGTGTGTGTTTGTGAGGGAGAGAGAGTGTCTGAGAGGGAGAGAGAGTGTGTGTGTGTGTGTGTGTGTGTGTGTGTGAGTGAGAGAGGGAGTATGTGTGTATGTTTGAGGGAGGGAGAGAGAGTGCGTTGTGTGAGAGAGAGTGTGCGTGTGTGAGAATGTAACAGTTCAGCCTGGCAGTAGGGCCAGTAGCACTCGAAGGGTGCGTTTAAACCAGCCATTTTGCTCGTTTGGACCAAGGCTCAGCGGGCTGTGCTGATGTTTTTTTCTTCTTTGCTGGGGCTTTTGGAAAAAAACGGGGTTTAATTTTCTGTCGCGTGCCCTTAGTGACGGGCGGAAGCCGTAAGCAGCCTCTCAGGGCATCCAGCACGGCTGCAGGGAAATGCGGTGCCGTGGGAGGGCTCTCACGGAGGCCGGGCTGGAGATGGCTAAAGGTGTGTTGCAGAGTGACCGCTATGGGGCGAGAGTTTCCACCAGGCCCAGGATGTTTGTGGGGGGAGCTGGACCCTCCCTGACCATAAGGTTGCTGAGGTCAGAGGCTCCCAACTGGGGCGACGCAGGGTCACACACACGCATTTGAGATGTCTCTACTATAGAGCACTGTATGTGGGACAGACTGGGCTCTGTGCAGATCAACATACCAGTGCTTTACTTTTTTTGTCACTAATGTCGAAACGATTCCCTGTAAAATACGTTTTGATTCAAAATGCCTCATATGGTTAATTTATGTGAAGGTTCTATTATAAGATTACAGAAAAATGTATGTATGATGGGGTGCTGGAGTTACAGGTTGTATGGGGGTTTTTTGACGGTGGAATTATTTCTTAAGGAATCCATTTGGACACAGACTCTCACTTAGTCCTCTTTTAACAACACAACTTTAGATTCGTTTCACTGTAGTCACTACATATTTGTTAGTGGTTGTTAAAAAAATAACCAGTAACTGATAAATATGCCAAGATCTTATGAGGTTACACTTAGACTGATAAACTCCATCTGAAATTGAATATTCCAGTGCAGTCAGTCTTGTGTATGTTAACACACTTGGAATGTGTGTGTGCCAAGGGGAGATGGCACTTGGTGTGTGGAAATACCTGGGTGTGGGTGTGGGTGATTGGGTGATGTCCTAGTACTCACCCTGGCTCGCAAGTGAGGACGCACAACAGGCTGCGATGACGACGATGATGATGATCTGATCAGATCTGTGCATGCGATCTGACTTTTCGTACGACCATATGGAGGTTTCAGATTCGGATGAGAACATGGGGACAGGAGGAACCGGGCTCACAGCTCCACGCAGGTCATAGAAGATAAAACCCTAAAGAACATCTGATGCCATTAATGCTGAGCTCTGTGTGTGTGTGTGTGTGTGTGTGTGTGTATGTGTCACTCAGCTGGACACTCAGATGCTCCAGGGTAAAGACTGGCAACGGACGGTCATTCCCATGAATGGAGTGAGTATGGAAGCTACCTTCCCGTAAGAACGTTTCCTCCCTGACTTCCTATTGTAGATGTGCTGTGAAGAATTCCGTACTAGTTCCCTACTCTTCAACCAGAGTGCAAACCACTGTGCTCCAACACCTGTAGGTCAGACACCCCGGCATATGCAATGTCCATTTGACATGTGATTCCGGCAGGAGCCGTAGTTTTCCAAGCTCTTGATATATACGCCATAATAAAGTGTGAAAAGAACATTTGAAGAGATAAAACTGACAAATGTATTGAATTATTACATAATTCGGATGGTCTGTGTGTTGTTGAATTGCTGTTTTCTGATGGTCTGTGTGTGGTTGTTTTGCCGTGTAGATCGAAGTGAAGTTGTCCATGAAGTTCACCAGTAGGGAATTCAGCTTGAAGCGAATGTCTTCGTGTAAACAAACAGGCGTGTTTGGGGTGAAGATCTCCACAGTGACCAAGTGAGTAAACGATCCTATTGCCTGCGCTGCTGACCACGCCTGGCTGCACACTTCAAACAAACTCTTGCTGTGGCGGGCCAACAGAAGAGAGGTGGTCCAGAGAGGTGATGTAGCTGTAGAGGTGGATAAGGAACAGCTCTGGAAGTTGGGGGTCAAGATTGTGTGTGTGTGTGTGTGTGTGTGTGTGTGTGTAGGGCCAGGTGGCCAGCACTCACTGATCCACAGACATGCTAATCTGAGAGGCAATAGAGAGCAGTAACGAGCTCTCCTGATAAGAGGCTCTCCGCCTCCTAATCCCATCACTGTGTCCCATGGCAACGCAGTGCCACAATAATCCCATAACAAGGCTGGGGCCTGCTCCTCCTGCTCCTCTGAGGTCACTGCCACACTGGCCAGGGATAATCCTAATCCCAGCTGGACCGGAGATCCCAGTACAAGTCATGGAAGGGTTAAAAGTTCACTCACTGGAAATGCAGGAGAAAGTAAAAATAAATAAATAAATAAACTGGGGGAAAAAACAAAAGGAGTAAAAACCATCTTTAACTGGTGGCAGGGTTACTTCAGAACTGCGACTGGATTAGCGTGTAATTAGATAAGGAACTCTCGGACTCTCTCTGATGGGGGGGATGTTATCTGCACACTTGATTTCCTAAAGGGGTGTGAGATAACACAGGGGACTTTGGAGTGAAACTGACAGTTCAGGATAAAAGCCCATGAAGTTGAGAAGACACAGTGCACACTAAATAAGAAGGGTTGTAACGAAGGCAAGTCTCTTTAGAGAAGAAAATTACAAACCTCTTCACCTTTCCATGCCACGTTTTTGTGGCTGACGTGGATTGACTCTAACACAGATTGCCATTACTGAGCCTAATCAGTTTTAAAGGGAGGAGGCAGTCGGTGTAACACTAGTAACACACACACACACACACACACACGGTGCTTTTAGTCAGAAAACACCCCAGAAAACACCCCATCTTCTGATGGCATTGGGTGCTAGTAGCAGGCAGCTTGCACAATGCAGCTGTTCCCTGCATGTTGCTGCAACAGAGCCGTAAGGCAGGGGTAGAGAGGACTTGCCCAGATTAAGGGTTGTGCAGTTTAGTTGCTGGAGTGACCCGATTGCTCTGATGCACGGCTGGAGTGACCTGCGTGTCGGCGAACACCGGGGCACGCTCACGCGGCTGGAGTGACCTGCGTGTCGGCGAACACCGGGGCACGCTCACGCGGCTGGAGTGACCTGCGTGTCGGCGAACACCGGTGCACGCTCACGCGGCTGGAGTGACCTGCCTGTCGGCGAACACCGGTGCACGCTCACGCGGCTGGAGTGACCCGCCTGTCGGCGAACACCGGTGCACGCTCACGCGGCTGGAGTGACCCGCCTGTCGGCGAACACCGGTGCACGCTCACGCGGCTGGAGTGACCCGCCTGTCGGCGAACACCGGTGCACACTCACGCGGCTGGAGTGACCTGCCTGTCGGCGAACACCGGTGCACGCTCACGCGGCTGGAGTGACCTGCCTGTCGGCGAACACCGGTGCACGCTCACGCGGCTGGAGTGACTTGAAGCTTTCACTCTCCCATCCAGACGAGAGCGTTCGAAGGTACCCTACATCGTCCGCCAGTGCTTGGAGGAGATCGAGCGTAGAGGTATGGAGGAGGTCGGCATCTACCGCGTCTCGGGGGTGGCCACTGACATCCAGGCTCTCAAAACGGCCTTTGACACCAGTGAGTATGCACAGGCGAACAGCCTGCCAGTCAACACAGCTCAGCCCTATAGGTACAGTACAGGGAGAACTGGCCCTGAATGCTAAATGAGGTCGGGGCAAAGTCCCGAGAACCCTGCTTCCAAGGGATGTCAAATTGTTTATTATTCAAAATAGCCAAAACACCATCCTCAGATCTTTTCCGTCTCTTTGAGCAGGCGCACTTGATTACCAATGACCCAATCTTGCTGTCTGATAAACTAACAAGCTCTCTAAGAGATTTATTTCATGATTACAGGATATTAGTTGTTATTGATGGTCATATAATCACTGACCACTGAAGTGCTGATCTTTGCCAGCATTGCTTTTTACTCTTCAAATTTTGACACCCCTTACACTGTAAGGGTGTGTGTGTGGGTGGGTGTCTGGGTGTGGGTGTGCACGCACGTGCGCATGCTGAGTGTGCTTTTGGTTTAATGAACAGCTTTTATTGTGAGTGACAGAAATGATTCCTTGGCTGACTGCCTGCCTCTCTCTCTCTATCATTCCCTCCCTCACTCCACACGTAGATAATAAGGATGTATCAGTAATGATGAGTGAGATGGATGTGAACGCCATCGCTGGAACATTAAAGCTGTACTTCCGGGAACTTCCAGAGCCTCTCTTCACGGACGAGCTCTATCCAAACTTCGCCGGGGGCATTGGTCAGACTCCGAACTTTACCTACCGGCACACTCCCAAGTACACTCAGGACTACGTACACGTTTGGCTTCTAGATTGCATAACCTATCAGGGCCTTTCCCTCCCGTGTAGACACCGGCATTGGGTGGCACTCCACACCATCTGCCATTATTATTCATATTCCCTAAAATATTCTAACACTTTAATTTTTAATGTGCTAATTGTCCCATTATTTCTACTATGTGCACATGTAATAACATTTGGAAGATCAGTTCATGTGATTGTGTGTGTGTGCAGCCTTCTCACACAGTGTGTTCAGATCGTCTGTGTGTGTGTGTGTGTGTGTGTATAGCCCTCTCACACAGTGTGTTCAGATCGTCTGATTTTGTGCGTGTGTGTGTGTGCAGCTCTCTCACACAGTGTGTTCAGATCGTCTGATTTTGTGCGTGTGTGTGTGTGCAGCTCTCTCACACAGTGTGTTCAGATCGTCTGATTTTGCGCGCGTGTGTGTATAGCCCTCTCACACAGTGTTCAGATCGTCTGATTTTGCGCGCGTGTGTATAGCCCTCTCACACAGTGTTCAGATCGTCTGATTTTGCGCGCCTGTGTGTATAGCCCTCTCACACAGTGTTCAGATCGTCTGATTTTGCGCGCGTGTGTGTGCAGCTCTCTCAGACAGTGTGTTCAGATCGTCTGATTTTGCGTGTGTGTGTGTGCAGCTCTCACACAGTGTGTTCAGATCGTCTGATTTTGCGTGTGTGTGTGTGCAGCTCTCTCACACAGTGTGTTCAGATCGTCTGATTTTGCGTGTGTGTGTGTGCAGCTCTCTCAGACAGTGTGTTCAGATCGTCTGATTTTGCGTGTGTGTGTGCAGCTCTCACACAGTGTGTTCAGATCGTCTGATTTTGCGTGTGTGTGTGTGCAGCTCTCTCACACAGTGTGTTCAGATCGTCTGATTTTGCGTGTGTGTGTGTGTGTGCAGCTCTCACACAGTGTGTTCAGATCATCTGATTTTGCGTGTGTGTGCGCAGCTCTCTCACACAGTGTTCAGATCGTCTGATTTTGCGTGTGTGTGTGTGCAGCTCTCTCAGACAGTGTGTTCAGATCGTCTGAATTTGCGTGTGTGTGTGTGCAGCTCTCTCAGACAGTGTGTTCAGATCGTCTGATTTTGCGTGTGTGTGTGTGCAGCTCTCTCAGACAGTGTGTTCAGATCGTCTGATTTTGCGTGTGTGTGTGTGCAGCTCTCTCACACAGTGTGTTCAGATCGTCTGATTTTGCGTGTGTGTGTGTGCAGCTCTCTCACACAGTGTGTTCAGATCGTCTGATTTTGCGTGTGTGTGTGTGCAGCTCTCACACAGTGTGTTCAGATCGTCTGATTTTGCGTGTGTGTGTGTGCAGCTCTCTCACACAGTGTGTTCAGATCGTCTGTGTGTGTGTGTGTGTGTGTGTGTGTGTGTGTATAGCCCTCTCACACAGTGTGTTCAGATCGTCTGATTTTGCGTGTGTGTGTGTGCAGCTCTCTCACACAGTGTGTTCAGATCGTCTGATTTTGCGTGTGTGTGTGTGCAGCTCTCTCACACAGTGTGTTCAGATCGTCTGATTTTGCGTGTGTGTGTGTGCAGCTCTCACACAGTGTGTTCAGATCGTCTGATTTTGCGTGTGTGTGTGTGCAGCTCTCACACAGTGTGTTCAGATCGTCTGATTTTGCGTGTGTGTGTGTGCAGCTCTCTCACACAGTGTGTTCAGATCGTCTGATTTTGCGTGTGTGTGTGTGCAGCTCTCTCACACAGTGTGTTCAGATCGTCTGATTTTGCGTGTGTGTGTGTGTGTGCAGCTCTCTCACACAGTGTGTTCAGATCGTCTGATTTTGCGTGTGTGTGTGTGTGCAGCTCTCTCACACAGTGTGTTCAGATTGTCTGATTTTGCGTGTGTGTGTGTGTGCAGCTCTCTCACACAGTGTGTTCAGATCGTCTGATTTTGCGCGTGTGTTCAGATCGTCTGATTTTGCGTGTGTGTGCAGCTCTCTCTGACAGTGTGGCGAAGGAGAGTTGTATGCTGAACCTGCTCCTGTCTTTGCCTGAGCCTAACCTAGTCACCTTCCTCTTCCTACTGGATCACCTGAAGAGGTAGGAGCACTCAGACTCCTCCCACTCTTCACTCGCGGTGCGTCTGCGCATGTCTCTCTGTGTCATTAAGCAACCAGACTGTGTTTTTTTTTGAAGGGTTGCGGAAAAGGAGAGTGTGAATAAAATGTCCCTTCACAACCTGGCCACCGTGTTCGGGCCAACTCTGCTTCGGCCGGCTGAGAAAGACAGCAAAATCCCCGCCAATCCCACGCAGCCAATCAGCATGGGTGACAGCTGGTCCCTGGAGGTCATGTCCCAGGTACCTTCCAGAGCCGACCGCGCCGCTTGGCTGCTGATGTTAAACAAATCCTACTGTGGCGTTACACGATTGAGGGGAGACACAGTCGGTCCTTCGTCCTTCCCTGAGTCAGATGTCAGACTAAGCCATCGTAGCAAAGACTCTGCACTTAATAGGCGCGCTTAGCGTCCAGGTTTTTTTTTTTTTGTTTCTCTCTCTCTCTGCTGATCTGTGTTTTCCTGTGTTCTGTCATTTCCTGCTTTAGGTGCAGGTTTTGTTGTACTTCCTTCAGCTGGAGACCATTCCCACACCGGACAGTAAGAGACAGAGCATACTCTTTTCCACTGAGGTGTAGAGTGGGTCTCCAGTAGCCACTGTTTACGCCTTACTCACTGGACCCAGGCGCGAGGGACGAGGGAGACCCCTGCTGGACAGTAGCGGGAATGACGACGGTGCTCTCTCTCTCTCTCTCTCTCTCTCTCTCTCGCTTCTGTTCTACATATCACCACTAGATGGCACCGCCACCAAACTGAAGACATGGATAACAACGCTGTACTAACACCTCCAGTGTATCCGGACACAGCTTAGCAATGTCTGAACGTTAGTCCTCTGTTCTGCCTTTTTGCTCTCCAGTGAAGAACTACACAGATTGTGGGCCCTTACGCCATGCTCCCAAATCCACCTTACCCACCTCACAGCCCTGGACTCTGTCACGTCTGCCCGGCCGCCATCGACGCTGCCTCTCGGAGCCTGCTGCTTCCTCCTACCTCCCTGCGTTTCCTTTCTGGTGCGCCTGCTCCAAGCCGTGGCGCTCTTAGGCTGCTAACAGACAGGCTGTGCTACACCTCCGCAGTCTGACAGAGGCTGGGTTCATCGCCAGGGCTCCTACAGCTACATCTGGCTAGCTTACACCCAGCTCTTAGGACCTTTCCTTTTTTCAGTAGTTAAAGTCCACAAGTTAGGAGATATAAGTTTCAAACCACATACTTGATTCTGTTTATCGCCAGTGTTGACGTGGCGAAAGTTACAACCATTTCAGCCTCATGGAAGCAATACTGAAGTAACCGCCGCCGGACGTCAGCGCGAGAGCTCCGGGGCAGTGGGTGTCTAACCGTTTTGCACGCGGCACACACACTACTCACGGGGATCTCTTAGGTTTTTAGCTTACTCTGCTGAGATATATGAAACATGGGAAAGAAGACTGAAATATTTAGTTGTGTTTTCTCCTAGTCTCTGGTTTACTGAGTGGAGTACAGCTGTTATCAGTTAGTATTGTGTTGGCCTTATGTAAGCAGTAGGTTAACTTTCTTCAAGTTGTTATGTTCAGTAGACAGTTTTTTCTGTTGTGATTAGTTGTTCTCTTCTCTTTTTTTTTTGTTCTGCCGACATGTTTTTGTATTGAGAGACAGCCTTGCAAAAATGTGTAAGAACATAACTTAAAAAGCCTACTACTATTAGCTTTTTCTGAAGTCACGACTTTTTGGAATAGTGTAATTCGCATTAATATATATTGTCATTATTTATTTTGGGGACAGACATTATGAGCTTGCTCCCTTATAATTAAGTGTCTAGCTCATGAGATGCATCAACCTGATAGCTGGAGTGACCTTTGACCTTTTCTCTGTGTTCAGTTTGATGCACAGGCGAGAAGTCTTCTCCCGCACACCCCGTCCTGTGAAGGACGCCGCGTTCTCGAGCTAGCACAAAGCCCTCTTAGAATTAGAGCTTAAAACGGAGACGGAGCTCACGGCGGGACTCCAGTCTTTTCTGTCTCAGACGCCAGACACATCCGTCTCACCTCAGCCTCGTCACAGAGGTTTCCTGAGGTATATGGATGCCTCAGCCATGTGGATGTTTAGCACAGTGTATGTTTTTTCTCTGTCTCTCTTTCTCACTATTATACAGCAGTGCCTCTTTGTGTCTGTGTAAGAAATTACAGTATGTGTCTAAGTAACGCTGTATATAGTCCTATATGTGGTGTCATGGCCAAAAGTACAGACAGCACTGGTTTTTGTCCCCTGATTTCTTGTAGGATGCTTTGCTGAGGGAGGCTGTCCTCCCTGTTACACCTTACTCACCTTCAGCACTGTAACATGCAGAAGCCATTTTCTGCTGTGCCAACTAGCATCCGCTGTTCATATCAGTCTCCACGCAGGTGATTTACCCATGCAGGAGAAGATTAAAGCTCTTAATTTTTTAATATTATTTTCATTTAAGGAAGTTACAAGTGGTTTAGTACCTTTATTTAACATGCAGGCATGTTCATTGATTAAAGTATTTTTGGACTGTTTTGTTTTAATATCAGTTCAGCTTGCGGTTGATTTTAAACTGTATTTTGGCTACTGCTTTCAAGACGTTGACGCCCGCATCAAATGTGCAGATAACGGCCCCATAAGGAAGGGGCGGGGCTTCGTTTTAATTTCACTGTAAAGCACCTGACCCGCGGCAGGACGCGATTTCACTGACCGCCGACTGGAGCATCGCCCGATCGGTTTCTCGTTCTGTCACACATCATTCCACTTTGTTTCATGTCAGTAAGATCACCCGTCAGTTAGTTCTTCCCATTTAAGCGGAATATTCATATGAATATTCTGAATATTCATATTGGCAATTCTTGCTCTCTCACTGCCTCATACCCTTATGGCTGCTTACAGAGGTATACTGGGAATACTGGAAAGAGTGGGGAGATGCTTGTTTGAGTTTGGTTTTTTTTAATACCTGATGCTTGGCATTTCTCAGACCTGAACACAACATTGCTCATCTCAGGTCCCTTCTCATCTGCTGGGAGATGAAACCGTGTTCCTCTTCCTCACGCTCCTCTTCCTCACGCTTCAGTCCAGTCGCTAGTGCAGGGCACTGCTGAGAGGCGAGTCTCTGCCAGCCAGGTTTCTGCCAGTAGATTCAAAGGCAGAAGCCAAATTCATCTCCTTCCCGTAATTAAAGCAGGACCTTATACAAAACTCTCTGGTTGTGATTATTTCTTTATTTATTGTGCTGTTAGTTGTTAAATGTTTAAGAAATTACATATAGAAATAGACATCAACTGAGGGGAAGGATAACAATTTATTTAAGAATGGTTTGTTTGCATTCGGCCACGATTTTGAGAAATCTTGCCACTTGGCCTTTGGTGAAGCTTCACTTCTCAAAGAGCAGCGTAATATCGCAGTCTGGTCTAGAGAAGACCAGCGCAGAACGGAGAGGTCGTGACCCTCCTTCCTTACTGGGCCTTGGAGAACAGGGAGTGTGAGTGTGAGCTTGAGAGAAGCGAAGACGCTCCAGTCTAACCGAGTCTATGACGGCTCGCTCGAAGTGTGGAGCAGAATTCCTAGTTGGTTAATATTAAAAATTGCGAGACACCCAAAAACCTTTTGTAATAGTTTTTGAAATGTTATTTTATGGGCATGTCTGTCAAACCCCTGGACATTATATTAGATTGTGTTAAAAGCTTTAAGGGTAATTATGAAGATTGGTGGACATCAACATGTGGTGTTTTCTCCCCTGTATCTTGCCAACATCCCAACCACTACTGACCTATCTAGCCAACATGCTGGTGTTCTGGGTATGGAGCTGTTAAAAGGGACACTTCTCTCTGAAAACTCAACAGTTTGGAAGGCGTTTGCAACCTCTGTTTGTACACAAATGATAAATAAAGCCTCCTTTATCTATGTAATTGTTGTTTCAGTGTCTTTCTTTTTTTAAATCTTCAATGAAAAACCGGTGTGCGTTCTCCAAGTATTCTTTAATTCCTCAATACGCCCACATGGGCGCAGTAGTGTTTAGCTTAGGTCAAGCAAATCTATCGATGGTGGTTGCACAAAACAATCAAATACTTTTTTGTACACAGAAATAAATGACAGAATGCAGTCAAAACCGAACAGAAGTCTGTGGAGTCCCACAATGCCATTGTTTTTTTTTTGGGGGGGGGGGTTAATTATTTTTTTTTAAATTTCCGCAGTATTATTTAATTCTTAACATTTATTATCCTATTATGTCACATGAATATTCATTCCAAAAGGCAGAAGAAACTTTTCCTAGGATCAGTTGCTCTTCTGAATGCTGTGTTGAGTGGGAATTTCCTTTAACTCGTTGGTTCTTCACTGTAGTGTCCTAAATGCTACAACGGACGGGGGGTTTATATGACGTGTATATCTTATAGCAGCAGGTTGATCCTCCAGAAAGACTTTATCTGGTAGTTTCAAGAAAACCCAGTGCAGCAATTACATGTAAAAACAATATTTACCCAAGTTAGTGATTATTTTTTAAAATAAAACAAACTATGTAGTTTAATTCAAATGCAATTAAAAATGTAAAGTTATGTGTTGGAATTTCCTATAAGCTCTAATGCTTCCATAAAAGCTATAACAGGATTCAGTACTAATGTTTTCTATCACTGCAATGTTTGTAGTATTTCCTCCGAGACTGGATCGGAGCAGGTTATCTGGAAGAGAGCTATCTTGAACAACAACATTTACTCTGTCACATGACTATGCTAATAGAAGCCTCTGATCAAGAAACATTCATATTCTGTTCCTGAAATCAGCTCTTTGTATTTGCGCTCCCTCTGTACACACAAAATGTGACGCATCACACACCCCCCCCCCCCCCCCCCCCCCCCCCCCCCGGAACTTTGTGCTTTGAGAAAAATGAGGATGGATGGATGAAGGAAAGATGGAATTGGCCAATCTGTGGCCTCGGCGCTGTGCACAGACGGAGAGGAGGATCTGTCCCGGGGGCTCTGCGGCTCTCTGATTATGGCTGCTTATGGTTCTATGGGATGTATCTCTGCCGTACGACCACAGCTCCACCCTGACACTTGGCTGCCATGTTCTGACCGTTGAGGCCTGGCTCGGGACAGATAGCCTATCAGCTGGCCATCAGAGGCCTGTTCCCAAAAGCCTGCCACTCCAGATTTCACTGCTACGCACTCTCTCTCTCTCTCTGTGGAAGCCGAGGTTGCCATGTTTGGTTTTTATCACAAACGGGAGAAGAGAGTTCACAGAAGGAAACTCTCAGCCTTCAGTGTTTGTAACTTGCAAACAGGCTTACACTGTCTTATGTTCTATCTGTCAATCACGTAATATCGGCCCGCACCACCCTGCTGAAAGAAAGCCCACACACTTCCTGTGTCCAGAAAAAGCGCCATTGACTGCCTCTTCCCTGTTACTGAGCTACTGCTCAAGCTTCCACCAGGTCAGCTTCACGATCTGACATTACTGCTTACAAAAAAATACATTAAACCATAGTGTCGTCCGCAGGGGGAAATTTGAAATGCCCTCAAGTTCTTCCGAATGTCCGTTTCTTTTTGGAGGAGGAGAACGGCTACTGTTGGTTACGCCGGCCCGCAGGACGAGTGTGGCGTTTGCTCCGGCACCAAACCACACAGCTGCGGCTCCTCCGCGTCCACGTGTGCACTTTTCATGCATGAATAATCGTCCCTGTGCATTTAGATAATGCTTGGCTGCTATCTCCGTGCCACTGTGTGTAATCTGTGCGTTTCTGGTGTGGTCCGGTTCTCACTGTCCGAGCCAAGCCAGGCTTTTTCACGCCTGCGGTTCTTTGTCATCTCTCGTCTCATAAAAGGCAAGGACACCCGTAGTGCCTGTGGAGAAGTGTCCAGAAGTTCAGGATGACTCAAAGTGATGCCACTTATCATACAGCCGGCAGAGGCATCACGTGTGTATGAACAAGCAAAAAATGTATGATATGTAAATGATACTGTGGCTCGGTCTGGACTGCAACACTATGGCGTTTATTGAATTCAAAACTCTGAGTAATTACGATGAAAACAGCTATGATGGAAGCACCTAATAGTATGTAGGCAATTCAGTGACGTGCACGTCATTAAAGAAACCTAACTGTGAATTGTGTCTTAGATGAACACGTGCATCTGTCTGCAGACCTGTGTGTGTGTGGGTGTGTGTGTTTCTTACATCAGAGTTAGCAACAAGCTGATCCTTCAGAGTTTAGCTGCTAGTTTCCAACAAAACCCAGTGACGCAATCACATGTGGATAAATATTTGAGACATTCTGACTCTTGAAAAGAAACAAAAACAAGTTAGGTTAAAATAAACCAACTGTGTAGTTTAAATAAAGTGTCATTAAAAATGGAATAATGTCAAAGTATTTTGGACATACACCCCAGTCTGGCCTTCTCAACACACTGATAGACAGCTGAGTGGCAGCTGTATTGAAGGGAAACGTTTTCATCTGTGATAGCCCTTGTTGTGAGTCCACCTCATACTGCAGCCTTGACCAAAATACAACCCTTCAGCAGAAACAGACACACTCATTTGCATAAGACTCATTTGCCAAACAAATGTTTCTCTCTCTCTTTTAATCTCTCTCTCTCTCTCTCTCTCTTTCTCTCGTGTCACCATGTGTCTTCATAAATGTGCATTCCGGCTGAATAATGTCATGCTTTAAGCGTAGTCTAGCTGAATGAGCACACGAACGTGTCCAATCAGGGAGCAGCGTGTGGACACGTCGTGGCAGACGGAGTCCTGTGAAGCTGTGAAGAATGCCACATATTATTCCTGGGCCCTCTCTGTAGACAGGAGGGTTTTTGTCATGAGGGAAAGCCTCATTTTTGACGTTTAACAGCTTTTGACTATCACCTGTCTTGTTGCTGCTGCCCTGACCACGTCTCTGAATCTTTTGGCATCTTGTGACTTTTTTTTGCTCCTTCGCACTTTGCACGAGTGACCACATTGCATCAAGCTGACCTTTTATTTGTTATGCTGACACACACATGTTAATTTAATCATTTTCTAAGTTGATTTTAAAGCTCTGTTTATGTGGCAAAGATTTACACTGGTGAGCAAATACGAGCCAATTTATTACAGGGGCAAATGAATAATTAATCTCTATTTAATCCTTGTCTGTTTAATAAAAAATATATATTAAGGCTAGCAAATGCCCACCCTCCACACACCCCACTACACACACACACACACACTCGAGGAAGTCCCTTCATTTCCCCACCACCACCCCAGGCACGATTCTGTCCCGCCCCACTGACTCAGCACTCGGATCCTGCTCGCTGTGGCCCTGCCTTCCACCCTCCGCTCTTTCTGATTGGCAGCCTGTGCAGTATTCTGATTTGATCTGCTTGCCTGAACCAGGATGCAGCCCTAACTGTCCTCATTACAGACCCTAGTGACAGGTAATACATAAACAATCATTTGCATGGGCACCACAGATTTGTTTACCAACCCTACAACAGTAGAAGCCTTGTCCGCGTCGCCTGCGTATGGACACTGATTTCTCCAATCCGCCCTCTTTCACTGAGGTGTGGCAGCGTATAAGGCGGAGGGCCCGTGGGCTGGCTGTAGAAAGCTTCCACCACTTTGACATGTACCTCAATTTAGAAATTGAGGTCTGATTGTTCTGGTCTCCATAACTGTTGATCCTGAGGGAATAACACACCACCCTTACACAGCTAACGCAGGGAAGCTGTTTGGTTTTATCATTAGCACACCAAAAATAGCCAACACAGATGTTACTACAGTGCTCCGAGTGGGCTCAGTCGACTGAATTGAAGAATTGGTAAAATAAGATAAATCAATAAATTAAAAAAAAACATATTTTTATAATAAAATAAAAAAATATTTATTTTGTTAGTATCGTCACAAGTAATAGCCAAAACAAAAAGAAGGAAATGAAATGTGTGAAACAGGCCATGTCGTGCTATGGTGGGTTTTTTCTAACTGTCTCTTTTGTTTGACAGTGCTGGTGTGTGCACAGTGGTATCACAAAGAATTTGTTTGTCAAAGCAGTTGAACCTGGAGAGATGGGAATTGCAGGGAGTGTCCTCAAATGTGCCAGTGTCTCTGACAGCGCACTTTAAGCCGATCGCTTACATGGCTTAGACCGAGAACACAGAAAGCTGTAGCCTTTAGAAAACTAGAAGTGGGTTTTATTTTGTTGTTGGTACACACCTTTATTTGTTTGTTTGTACTGACTCCAAACTAGAGCCTCCAGCATATGTAAATCTTTTCATGAGTCACACCGGTGTAAAGGCCACAGTTATAACTCGTGGAGTGTCTTCTTAAGGCGAACCTAATGGGACGTTCGTCGACTCCCGTTCGCACCAGACTGTGGCGTCCGTTCAGTCCCTGGAAGTTTTACAAACCCGCTCGGCTGGCGCTTTGCATGCAGAGTTCCAGGTACACATTTGAATGAAGCACTATCTCCCAGAGATTTCACCCTGCCTCTGGCGAAAAGCATAGCAGTGAACCGCAAAGCCAACGGGAACCATGCATCCGGATCCTCTACAGGGCGGACACGCTGAAAACAAACATTAGACAGCTCTGCTTCCAGACTTCAGCTCATATTTCACTCCAGGCTAAGGCTGCTGACAGGTTTCACTCATTTTCCTGTTACACACACACTCTCTGTTCTTCATTTAACCCGTTACACACACACACACACACACACACACACACACACACACACACACACACACACACACACTCTCTGTTCTTCATTTAACCCGTTACACTCTCACACACACTCTCTCTCTCTCTCTCTCTCTCTCTCTGTTCTTCATTTAACCTGTTACACAAACTCTCTGTTCTTCATTTAACCTGTCTTGAACTGGCAGCCTTCTGATTACTAGTCAAGTATCTTAACTGAGCTACCACTGCCCTTGATACTAACGATTTTAGTGTCATTTTCCCCTTGACATTAGAAAAAAGGCTAGATTTTGAAAGAAAAGTTTTATTTAGATAGCATAACTTCCGAATATAGTTTAGAACACATAAATAAAATATGTGATGAATGCAATTTACAAATCTTTCCTTAAATAACAATGTCATAGAAAGAATACATGCTATGCCTGTATGGTCACTGGGGACTCCTAAGAACTACGTATGCATTTATCTGACGCTTTTATCCAAAGCCACTTACAATTATGACTGAGTACAACTTGAGCAATTGAGGGTTAAGGGCCTCGCTCAGGGGCCCAACAGTGGCAACTTAGCAGCAGTGGGGCTTGAAGTAGCAACCTTCTGATTACTAGTCAAGCACCTTAACCACTGAGCGACCACCGCCCACTGAAAGTATACCACCTCTGAGAGTATCCAGCTAAGCCGAATAGAGAAGACCATGCACCTTTTACGCTCCCAATTGTTTAATATATATATCGTATCGATCATTAGTCCATAACATTACTTTCTGTTTTGCTACATTTTCATATCTTATTTCAATACAGACTTGTGCATATTTAAAACCTGAGTGTCCGCTTGTGATACCTTGTCCCATCAGATGTCACACTAAATTGTACAACAAATACATTGTTAGTTGTTTTTTTTTACTTCACATTCAAAATTAAATTCCATTTTTAAAAAAGGCTTGATTAATCAATAAGCTTCATTATCATTAATTACTAGTTCAATTAAAACAATCCCATCTACAACAACTGAAAAATAACTTCAAATGTAATAAAACATTTCAAATGTTCAAACAAAACTATGATACTATCTGGATATTTTTTCCATCTTATTGGATCTCAAACTGCACTCTTATTTGGCCGGCTGTTCTAATTTTTTCCTTCTGAATGTGAAAAACGGCAAATCTGTGCTCACTTCAGCTCACAGTATGTCTTGCCTTTCTCAGACAGGATGTGACATCAGTCCAAGTAAATGCACAAAACTAGTATTCTGCTTTTAAGCAGCACCCTCTGATGTTGTATGTCACAACTTACCCATGTAACGACTTGTTTCTGTTTCTCCTAGGTACATTCAGATGCTATTGGTTACACTATTTGGGCTTGTGGGCCACAAATGCACAATAACGTCTTTGGTAGGTTGTATTCAGTCTGTCATATAATAAGCAAGTCGTGCTTGTCAGGTAAGGCCAACAGAAGCATTCTTGAATATACCGAGGCATCTTCACACCTGCTACTTTATAGAAAACTACAGGCAAGTTTTCTGACCCATGCTAGGTCGCTTTGCCAGTGCGAGGGTGCTGTCTCAGTGACTGGCCGGTAAAGGCATCTCCTGCCACGGTCACTTTAGGCTGTGCTGGCTCTCATGGTGCCTGCGAAGATCCACCTTCCTCTGGAAGCCCTTGGAGCAGATCTCACAGCCAAAGGGCTTGAAGCCCGTGTGCTTGCGACTGTGAGTGATAAGGTTTGAGCTCTGGCTGAACGCTTTGCCACACACCTGGCATTTGTGTGGCTTCTCACCTGTTGCCATAGAAACACACATTAATTTCAAATTTAGCCAGGCTGATTTTGACAAGAAAAACATATGCAACATACATACATACATACATACATACATACATACATACATACATACATACAAGAGTTAAGTCTTTCAATTTACTGTAGTTTTTTTTTTTTCCAAGAGAAGAGCAATTATAAACTTCTTAAGCTTCTGAGTAGATACAAATTAGAATGCAAAATCTAATGAAGCAAGGATTTGAATGCTCTCCAGATTTGCACAGTTTTATTGGAAGTGCTACAGTCTGGTATTTTAGGCCTTCAGAGCATTCATAGAGACCTCTGTAAAGCAAGAAAATCAGATATGCAAATAAGCTGTGCATTTGTTTAAATGTCCTTTTCTTGATTTATCTGTTAGATATGTTCTCTTGGAAACAGCAACAAAGTGGTACTTCTTTGAAGGATTCAGAGTGATTCCAGGACTGAGTTGAGTCATGCAATGCGTTTCCTTGCCCGGCCCTGAGCTGCTGACCTGTGTGGATATACGTGTGTTTCTTCATGTCGGATTTCTGGTGGAACCTCTTGCCACAGTACTGACAGGGGTATGGCCGCGTGTCCGAGTGGATCAGCAGGTGTGTGGACAGGGTTGAGGAACGCTTGAAGGTCTTCCCACACATCTTGCACTCAAAACTTCTTTCCTTTACAACCAACCACCCACCCACCCACCCACCCACACACACACACACACACACAAACACACAAACAAATCAGGTCTCATTTTAAATGTTACTGTCAAAAAGTAACTGTCAAAATCTAAGGAGTGGTGACATTTAACATGTTAAAAGGAATTGTGGGGCACATGAAAATGAATGTGGAACTTGAGTGTGATTACATTGTCGCCCGTGTGTGAATGCCAAACTATTTACTGTTTCGTTTTATTTAGGGAAAGTTGGAGCACTCTGTTTGACGTCTGCGTTTGCCGATCTGTTACCTGAGAGTGGATGTTCATGTGCTGCTCTAAGCTCACTGCATGGCCGAAAGTTTTTCTGCAGATGCTACAGCCAAAGGGCCGCGTGCCACTGTGAGAACGTCGCACGTGGACCTCCAGACCGTGTGGCGTGGAGAATACCTGCACCAGGTAGAAAGGT
The DNA here is from genome assembly GCF_041902795.1 of Electrophorus electricus. NCBI lineage: Eukaryota > Metazoa > Chordata > Actinopteri > Gymnotiformes > Gymnotidae > Electrophorus > Electrophorus electricus. Next base: position 3,683,238 of record NC_137504.1, read on the forward strand.
CACACCTCTTCATTCCATCATCTCCTTTCAGCCTCAGACTGTACCTGTCACCCACGAGCAAGTCCTAACATTCCACTCACCTTCTCACAGGTGATGCAGTGGTAGGTGTCTGAGGTGGGGGAGTAATGTGTGCTGCAGTCCATGGGCTGCGACTGTTCCGAGCCTTTTTTCAGCGGGGGCACGTACAGCCGATTTCCATGCTGCAGGAGGGTGGAGTGGAAGCCCATCTGCCTCAGGTCGTACGGAGACGGCACAGACTCCCAGCCATACGGAGCCTTATAGTAGGGAGGAAATTCAGCCGTCTGAGGCTCTGGGGAAAGATGAAATGCAATCTGTTTGTTGTCACCTTTGTTTATGTCTTTGATAGTTTGACAAAGGTGGGCGCCTGGGGATATTAAATGCAACATAAACGCTTCTAACAAGCAATTCGACAAAATACACAGGATGGAGGTAATCTGTCCAAAACGGAGGCCCTGGGGCAGACCTCACAGTACGCCATGAGGACAGTGAAAGGCGAAACTGCCAAGTTCACCTACCGGACACGTAATAGGGTCGGCTGGCTGTGATGGGTGACTCAGGATGGGACGGGACTGGACACTCAGCCTCATCTTCACACTTGATATACGAGTAGGGGTCCGTGTTGGAGGGTTCGCTGAGGGGACCTAGTCTCAAACTCTCAGGAGAATCTGATCCGCTTGCCCCCAGTGAGACCGGCCTTGATGCTGGGAAAGTAGACACAGTGAGAATTTTTTTTAAAAAGTGTAGATCTAAAATTCTCATAATAAAAATGATGTATTCCTTAGACTCCCCCCTGTGCGATTTTAACAGTGATAGGGTGAAGAACATGACGTGTTCACAAGTTATGCTACTCAAATTTAAACTCCTGCTTTTGCTTTGACTGTCGTACAAAGATATAACTTGCAGTACATTTTCTTGTCAAGGCTAACATGAGTTTGTAAAATGGCCAACTTTCAAATGCCACAGATTAAATATGTGAATAAATATATATATTTTTACATGCTACAAAAATATGTGTGTGTGGAGAGAATGTGGGAGCTTTTCACTTGAATGGAGCTCGTTTGCATATCCGTCACAGTCTAACCGTTCAGTTATACCATCATTCACCCCGCCCAAGGAAAAATCGCCCCCTGGCCTCAAACAAACAGAAATCTGAAGCGTGGGTATTGCCCAAGACCATAGCGCCCTGCGCACTACTTCGATTAAGCTGTGATCTGTTTTAAACCACAGTAACAGTCACTTACACAGCACGAGTGGAAATCAGAAATGAGATTTCATAATCCATTTGTATTATGAACAATGACCATGAGCAAACTCCAGAAAATCTGGTTACTGACAAACGTTTACTTTACTTTACGCACTGCAGTGCGCAAATAGCGTAGCGCACTGGACAGTACTGCTTGATTCAATAAATAACAGAGAGGAGTGAAGGAATTGCCTACCTGACTGCAAATACAACCCATATGAAAACGTACAAGCAAACAACAGCCAACAAAAACAACAGTATTTCGTTAATTTGGTCAGATGTGACCTACTTATGAGTTCTTGATCAGAGCAGTCCTTTGGTGCTTGTTGGTCAGTGTCAGTGAAACGGTGGACATTGTATGAGGCACACTTTTTAGTTTTTACTAAAAATGAACGAGGCATGGTAGATCTGTAAGGAAACAATGAGATGTTTTAGTATAATTAATTCAATCATTTAATATTTTTAAAATCATTTGCTTGTGTTCTGTTTTGGCCTCGGGTTTATTTTTGTCGAGTAAAAAAACATATAGTTCAAGCTTCCCAAACTTTGGAAAATGATGGCTACATTAATCTATGTAATCGAACGCGAGGCGCAAGGTGCGCTTTCCCACAGGCGCAGAGAAGTTACGCTTAGTTAAGCTCATAACTTTTTAAACTGGGTCGTTAAGTGATCGAGTAGACAGACACTAAAAGCATTGTTGAGACAGATGACATCAATCCAATTTGGCATTTCGATTTGTAGGTGTTAATTGAGCTACATCTACTAATAAAAACAAATATATCCCTAAAAGGGGGCTGCACAGTTTTATAATCAAAAGAAATGCTCAGTTAAGGTATACCAGCCTGCGCTAAAGATGATTTGACTTCTTCTTCTTTTGTTAAGATACTACTTTTACGATGTTTACATTCAGCATATGACAAGCATGTTTCCAGTGTATCATATACCTCACGTCCTAAATACTGTAGCATACGTCTATTGTAGACTATAATAAATCATTCAGCTAAAACAACGTAGGCTACCTATAAATTCAAATAATGCTTTTCATATAACGTTTACAGTATAGCCCGTTACATTTATTTGAACGTTACAACGAACTTTTAAAAAAACATTTTTTTTTTTACATGACTTACCTTTAATTTTTCCCTTTTTACCTCGTTCTCCTTAAGGTCAATAAGGACAAATCCGGGTATAATAGCGAGTGCTGAATCATAACCTACCCATTAGTGCGAACTTTTAGAGGCTTCCCCACTGCCCTCCCTGATTTACAATCAGATAACCCAGCGTTGGAATCTGAGGATGGTTTCAGCCAATGGACGCGACACACAGGGGACATTTGCCTAAGGGCACTTCAGAGTTAAGGATGCTGTGCACCATGTGGTTTGGTCCTATTCGAAAAATTACAAACCGGTCAGAAATGTTCTTTCGTCTACAGTGTTATGCAGGCAAAATCTATAAAGTGTCATATAACTTCTAAATTTACACACACACACACACAAAATTTGAACTACTATTTGCGCCAATATTCTATCTGTTAGACATTTTCCAAATCTATGACAACTTATTTATTGATTTTACAGGCAATTGATGAAATTTCGCTAGGTTATATAACTGTTAAGGAGGGGAATAATCGTATCTCTGTAACGTTTACTTTGTTTAATCTATTAAATGAATTTCCTTAGGTTTGTTGCCACAGACAAAACTCACGTGGCAAAATAGATTTCTGTTGCATGTTGAACGCACCTCTTAAATATACACACCAAACCAGAATTGCTGGACCATGTGATGTTAGTTTTATTTACCCTGACTTGTTATTTGGGAATACTTAAGGGGATTTTTAAGCAAAGGCCGACTTATTTAGTCTATTTTTAAATGAATACGCCAATATAAATAGGAGCTAACTCAATAAACGAAAAGAACATGAATTATGATTGCAGAAATGCGGTTGGGTGGTACAGCAACTGCGGATTTCTTGGTGGCGTTTTTACATTATTGGCTTTGATCATTTCAATAATACAGACTTCACGGATAAGCAAATATCGTGTGAGGACTTGGAGACGCGGGGATTCGCGTGCACCATGGCGTTTTATCCCCACCTTGTGGATGCACTGAAGAGTCTCGGAGTGCAATAGGCTGACGGTGCTCATTAAGCTTTTGATGGGTAAAACAGTATTATGTCGGTTGAAGTTTCGCAAAGAATCAAGTCTTTTTGCGAGTGTAGGATTCTCATTTGGAAACAAAGCAAAATCCTACACCTGCTGATTACACACTAATTGAGGATGGATTTCTGCCCCTGTTTTTCGCCTTTAAAACACGTGATAACTTCGTCCACTAAAATATAGAAAGCGGAAATGGAGAGAAAAATGTGAGAAACGGTTCAATTTAAAAAGGAGGTGCACTGCATATAGGAGTAACAATGAGGAACCCGCGATGCAGTAATAATATTAGTGCACCACAGGATGGCAGTGCACAGGCGTAAAATGAATTGGCAGTTTACTCTAGCGATTCATAATGACCAACGAACGGCACGTTCCCTGGTAATCACTAAATATCTGTCCTCGAATAAATATTTCATATGGGTCTCCAGAACATTGCACAAACCAAATAGACTCATTTATCGTTTTAAAAACCCGCACAACTTTCATGGATGCATGTTTGCATTCTGTTGTAACCCTGTGAGAATACGCGCTGAAGCATATAGAGTCATGTAATTGTACTAATTGCTAAACGTCATTAATTGCCGTAATTTACTAATTAGCTCCGTCAGTTTATTTGAACGCATGCGCTTGGGCCCAGAGTCACGCGAAAGCCGCACGACTGTCTTGCATCCCTCCACCCTCCCGAAAAACAACACAGGACTCAGATGCAGAATTGGATCTAAAACCCTTTTTTTTGGGGGGTTAGAAAAAACAAAACAAAAATGACGCGTTAGCGATGAAACCGGCCTGGACAACGTAGCTTTGGGAACTCGTTCTGTTTCATAATGCGGTCGTTGTAGGGACTATTTATCCGCGGCGTCGCGGAAGACGATCGCACAGGGAGGGGTTGTGAGCTGTTCAAGATGGCGGCGCCCTGTGGAGTGCAGCTGCTTTAACTGGTAAACAGGTTTGTATTTTTATGCATTTGGGCTTTGCATGCGAAATATGATGTCTCGCGACAACATAAATATTCAGCGCCCCGGACGCTCATCTTTTCGCTTGTTTTTCGCATTTAGTGGGGCGTCGGTAATATTGTCGCTAATGCTCTGTTGCTTGGGACTCAGTGAGAGGCAGCCAGCAGTCCTGATTGATTTATGGTGTTGGTGAGGGATGAGCTACACCAAACTGGCACATGCTTGTATTCACACAGACCAGCAGCGTGCATTAAGTGGAGGTGACCATGAGCTTGTCGTTTTTGGAGATTCTCTGTCTAATCCTGGCCATTGTTCTGGGCAGTTGTTTACGCCCCGTTAGTGTTGGCAGGAGGGACCCGCAGAGCCAAATGGGGTTTGGGGTTTTCGGCCGGAATCTGAAACGAACGGCCCATCTTGAACGGGTTTTACGCAATGCGAGGTTTAAATCTGATGACGGGTGCCAAGATGAACTTGTAAAGCCCGAGCCGCAGTGTACGAACCCACCTGGCTAGGTGGGTTAGCGTTCCACTGACATGGTGTCCAAGAGGCTTCAGAAAACGCAATGGCACTTTTTGAACGTTGCGCCTGCTTTATAAGGAATCTGTACACGAATGTTTTGCATCGTTTCGGACCGTTTAACCGCAGCTCTATAACTCTAACTGGAGACTCTGGACTAATTTGGTACCTTCACCCCGAGACCCCAACGGGTCTCTCGTATTGGTACAGTGAGAGTCATGCGTATTCACATTGCATACCTGTAGTGGGCCAAAACAATTTTAAGTACATAAGGGAGCTGTTCTTTAGTTGTGCTTTTAAACACCTGTTTGTTGAGACTTGCATCATGTCATTGGTACTATCCATTCAATAGTTCCCGTCAGGGCTTAATCTGGGTCTGCGAAACGAATAACAAACTGCAGGATTAATGTGTGAAGATTGCAGCTAATTTGGAGAGAAGCGTTCCTGTTGCTATGCCTCTCAGTAGAGCATAACTGATCCTGTAACAGAAAGTGTAAATCTTGTGTATTTATGAGATGAGAATCCACAGATGGTGGTTATTTTCCGTGTCGCACAGAATGGCCTTTGAGGGTAGCAGGCACAGCCAGATGGAAATTGTTTGAGCAATATAGTTCTGTTGGAACCTGCGCCATCAATGAGCATGTGCTTACTGCTGTAATTTGGCTTGGTGAAGGTGTATTCATCTACCTGAGAATTTAGTCTATTGTTTAGATTGCAAGAAAATGTTCTTTCATTATTGGAAGCTTTGTAGGAACAAAAGTATGTCATAACTGTTTATTTAACATTGAAGTTGGTTGGGGAAAGTTTTTGGAAGTCTCTCATTCTGTGTTGCTCTGTCTCTGAACAGTGGTGCCTGCAGACTGTGTTGGCAGGCAGCCCAGGGACCAGAGGCTGTGAGTGACGTCTGAGAGCCCCTTGCCCTACGGTGCCTCTCACTGAAAGTCCTGTCCACGCCCCCACGTAGCCAGCAACAACATGGCCCGAGAACAGCTCAACGTGGGGGACTTGCTCCCTCTTCTTGAGACTTCTGACCTCCAACAGCTGGATGAAGTCAAAGGTCTCATCAACGAACACCTCAGTACAGGTACTGCCTGAAGGATATCACCAAAATGCACGTTTGTTTTCTTTTAAGTTTTTTTTTTTTCTTTTTAGATTGTTTATGCTGTGCAAGTTCTTTATTTCCACTGCATTCATTGGTTGCCATTTCATTAGTTTGGCTCCGTATGCGTGTTTGGCATTGACGTTTGAAAACGGTTTGCAGAGCGGGGGTCTGTGCTTCTAAATGGCTTGGTGGATTATTTCCTGGAGACCGAATCGACCCCTGTCACGCACATCCTGTGCTCAGTGAGGGAGCCGCATGATAAGGTGAGACACCGGGCCCACGTGCACTCAGCCTCTCGGAGGAAGGACCTGTTTTTGACTCTCATAGGCTAAGGAATGTGATATGAACCCTGTTTTTTTTGTATGCATGGTCTTGGCACACTGAAGTAAACCCTTAATCACTTCTCTACTCTAAAGCTCCTTATCCCTTCTGAAGGCACTGCGGTCACCCTCGGCCAATTCCCCATGCTGTGCTCTGTGCTTGACAAATGAGTTTCATGGCAAGATGCTCCATCCTGCACCAAGGACACCTGTGAACTTAAAATACAGCCGCGTTTGTGACGCACATCCAATCAGGGCTATGAACTTGAGGACTGACTTTGTTGTCTCCTCCCCCACTCCTCAGCATCTGTTTGATAAGATGAACGAGTGCATGGCCAAGCCGGCGTGTCGCCTGTCCACCCTCACGCTACTGGGGCACGTAGTGCGTAAGCAGCCATCCTGGATCCATAAGATCGCCCGCTACCCGCTGCTGCTCTCCTTGCTCAGATGCCTCAAGGTGGGCAGTGGCTCTCGCTGGGAAGCACCTTCTGACCGCCGCCTGATGCCAGTGCTTCACGTGTCCTGTGTTTTTGTTCTTGGGGTGGCAGATGGACACGGATGCCGTGGTGCTAATAACTGCAGTGCTGGTCCTCGTCACTCTGCTGCCCATGATCCCACAGGCTGGCAAGCAGCATCTCTACGAGGTCTTTGACATCTTTGGTCGCCTGGCTGCCTGGACCCTGAGGAACCCAGGTAGGAGAGCTCTGAGCAAACCGCAGCATGGAGGGGGGCAATATCTGGTTTATTTGTCGCTCGTGCTACACAAACCATCTGACTACTGTGGACCTTGGAGTGGTGAGCGTTTCTGTAAAGCCCATTAATGTTTTATGACGTCGGCCGTTTGAACAGCGTTTCAGATGTAAATGCATCCGAGTGATGCAGCGTGTAAGATGTTCTCCAATAGCAGTAGGGCCTGTGTTCTCATTTCAAGCCACTCAATAGCCTTGAGTGCTAAGCAGTGACTGTGTGTCCAGGTGAGCCTGTGTCGTCTCTGCTGGTGTGTGCAGGGCACGTTTCGGAGGTTCACGTGATCCATCTGCATGCTGGTGTCTACTCCCTCTTCCACCGCCTCTATGGCATGTACCCCTGCAACTTCATTTCCTACCTGCGCTCGCACTACAGCATGAAGGAGAACGTGGACACGTTCGAGGAGGTGGTTAAGGTAGGGGGGCGGGGAGCCTCATTGTGTGAGGAAGGATCTGACATGAGCTGCAGGGCAACAATCCTCGTGGCTGTGCTGTTCTAGCAAGGGTTATCCAAACAGAGTGGGCCGGTGGCCAATACAGTACTTGCAGCCAGATGGGGCACAAGTGGTGTGTGTGTGTGTGTGTGTGTGTGTGTGTGTGTGTGTGTGTGTGTGTGTGTGTGTGTGTGTGTGTGTGTGTGTGTGTGTGTGTGTGTGTGTGTGTGTGTGTGTGTGTGTGTGTGTGTGTGTGTGTGTGTGTGTGTGTGTGTGTGTGTGTGTGTGTGTGTGTGTGTGTGTGTGTGTGTGTGTGTGTGTGTGTGTGTGTGTGTGTGTGTGTGTGTGGCCTCATTTAGCAACAGTTCTTTCTCAAAATTACTTCTAAGGGATTTATGGCTGCTTTTACTTATTTAAAGAAAAAATAATGAGCATGTGCAACGTGGAAACCCCTTCCTCAGGGTGCCTGCGGTCCTTGGTTATTGTCTGAAGTCATTTTTACTAATTTAAAGCTTTAAGTATTGTCTTGAAGCTGAAATCCTTTTTTGCTTCAGATGTGCATTTTTCCTCTCGCTCCATTAAAAATGCGAAAAAATAAGTTCCTAAATCGGTGAGTCGCCCAGTTATCGCCCGTAAATCTGACAACTGCCTGGGGAAGATGACGGGTTCATTTTGATATTTGGCTAAAAGATTTCTGGTGAAATTTGTTTCCATACTTTACGTTCGGGATGGGGGAGTCTCACTGCTTCACTGAACCTGAAGCTCGTTTGTTGAGCTTGCACATCAGAATAGAATTTCTGTCAGTTGAGGTAGCCAAAACATTTGTCAGTTTATTACCCTGTCCTATTAATATTTATACATGGAAACCTGATATTTTTGTTAGAAGTTTGTAAAGCTAATTGGCTACTCTTATCAATGGCCTGTAACACCAGTTGTCCCTCTAAGTGAGCAGAGGGGGAAATCTGTGTGCCTGAATATTTATTTATTTATTTATTTATTTATTTATTTATTTATTTATTTTCCTTCAGTCTTGTTAACCTGGCATAACCAGATGGCATTAAGTAGCTAACTCGCGCTATCTAACGTTACCAAGGTGGAAATTCATTCTTTCCTCTGACTCCATCTCATGTTTCTCAGTTTATAGTTGTGTAGTTGGCTAACACACGTTTTGTGCACATTTGTGTCCAATTTGGCAGGTTAGCTGTAGACTGTCAGATTGTCCGTTTCTTTCCCTCTGTCAGTGTTCTTGTGCCTCTCTTTAAAACGAACCTTCATTTAGTTTAAAGGTACAAGTTCCTCAATGGCTGTTTACAATGTAATATTTATTTAATGGTTTAATCAAAGTGACTTGGAATCACTGCAAATTGCTTAAGTTAAACTTGAATTACATTTGCAGTAGCATTTTAAAAAGTATTAAATCCCACTTGGATGCCTGTAGACATCCTGTTCCAAGTTCAAGAACAGGTTTAGTGTGCAGAAATCTTCACCAAAAAAAATGTAATGACCGTTTTCAATTTACCACAGCAAAAAACCTTTTTTTTTTTTTTTTTTCTTTTTTTTCTTTTTAAACCCTGTAGTATAATGAGTAGGAAAATGCTATCTGGGATCTGTTCTGTTGGAGAAGTTAAATTCAAATAGAACTCTGTAGTTGACATATTTGGCTTCTGTATGCAGGGTGGACTAAAAAAAAAATGGAGGCATGAATTGAGACATTTGTTGTTTGCTCGCTGCACACAGCCAATGCTGGAACATGTCCGAATACACCCTGAATTGGTGACTGGAACCAAGGACCATGAGCTGGACCCAACCAGGTGAGTCAGCCTCCCTGAAACCATTTCTGTACACAACAGACATGACATCCAAATCTACAAAATTCATCTTTCTTGCTTCATTCTCTTCCCCCTCTCTGTAGGTGGAAAAAGTTTGAGATCCATGACATTGTGATCGAGTGTGCCAAGGTTTCTCTGGATCCCAGGGAGGCATCGTGTGAGGCAGGTTACTCTGCCCAGCCTGAGCACTTCTGCGCCCAGATGCACGTCCGCCCTCCGGACCCCACAGCCAGCCCGTACGCGGACTTCTGCAGCAGCTACGGTGCGGCCGTCCGCCTCTCGACGTCGCTTTTCTCGTTGACTTCATCCCAGTAACCTTCCTCAGCTAACTGAACGTTTTGGGCTACAATAAGCGTGACGTGCTGACTTGAGTCTTTGTAGTTCTTGGATGTCGGTCTAGCGTGGAGGCTGGCGCGGATTTTGTTAGGGTGTGTTGTGCGTCGGTTGGTCGGACGCTCTGCCACACTGTGTGTGTGTGTGTGTGTGTGTGTGTCTCTCTCTGCAGGAAGTGCGTCGTCGGTTCAGTCCTCCACGCCACGGCAGCCTGTCCCTCCTTCCCTGCCCTGGTCCTCTCTCTCAGGGACCCAGCCCGTCTGGCGCAGTCCCTTTCCCACTCGCTGGACGGTAGGTCTGCTCCCCACTGCTTCTCGGGAGGCTCTGAGCATATCGGTAAACGGCTGGGCGAGGAAACTCTGGAGGGGGGAATGTCTAGGAATGCTTGGGTCCTGCACCTGTCATTGTCAAATGCTGCCTAACTGGCAGGTCCATCGTGGAGAAGTTTGCGTGCGCTGATTCCCTTTGAAGGGTGTGCCGTGCGGAGCAGGTCCGTGACTGGGCGTAGTCCAGAACCAGGCTTTTCCCCTGTCTGATCCGACCCGTTGCGTTGCGAAGCTAGACGCTCCGGCTGTGGCTCTACTATTCACGGAAGCTGTGTGGGCTTTGGTCAGTGGAGGACTGGCTTGGTCGTGTGTCTCACCTTTTGTTTTTCTTCTTTCTGATGAACATTTTTCTTCTGCCGGTGTTTATAGCCCCCTTCCCCCTCCCGGTCAGGGAGCTTGAATCATCCCCTTGTTCTGCAGCGGTCAGTGGCGGGTCGGTTGGCTGCAGAGACAAAAGACCTCGGGAGAGGAGAGGTGTTGACTCATTGGGTGTGTCTGTGGAGCTTTTAAAAAATAAAACTTTTTAAAAAAAAGCATGGAGTGGTCACTGGCTCCTGGCCACCCACTCACTAGCTGTGACTTCTTTAAAAAAAATCTTTTTTTTTTTTTTTCTTTTTTTTAAAATTTGGTTTAACCCCTCACTTGCCTTTTGGAGCCGAATAGTTCTGCACAAACAGACCCTGGATTCAACTGATGCTTGAGTTGCAACATCTTAAAATGTCATTCGATGAGGGAATGCGTCCTCGTGTCGAGTAAATGACTGCTGGGAGTGGATAATGCTGGATAATTCGATTTGGGGAACATAGGCTCTGGAGCCTGTAACGAAGCCTGAAGGCAGCTGCCCTACCTAGGACTCGAACCCGGGTCTGACGGGTGGTAAACGTGAGCTCTGGCCATTGGACAAAAAAACAGCTCTCTGGCATAGCAGCAAGAGCACTGGATGTGTTGTACCAGGGTAGTTGGTCACATTTTGCCTTGAAGCTAATTATCCTGCACACTTCAACAATATTAAAGCCCTTGCAAAAAACACTAGCACTGAAACTTCAGATGCACTCGCATCCCTGCAGAAGGTGCCCCAGAGTGCCGTGGGAACTTGAACACTGAACTCTGGTGTTTTTGTTTTGTGGTTTTTCTTCCAAATGGTGCTTTGCATACATTCAGAACCTTCTGATTCAGTCCTCTGGAACGTAGTATTGTGGTGGAAAAGTCAGTAACTAACTTTCTCCTGAAGTTAATTTTCCTTGGACAGTAAATAGTCTTGAATGGTTTGACTGGTGGTATAATGGTGATTTTCAACAGATCATGTGGCAACAACCATGTAGTTTAATGAAAGTCCTACTTCAAAACAACCGAGAAATGTGAGGGGTGGGGGGCAAAAGGATGAGTGTATAAGGCCTTAGGAATGTAGGATGTGGGATATGCGTTTTGTGCTCTGGGCAAAACTGGCCTCTTTGTTTTCTTCTTTTGTAAAGAGCATGTTGTCCTCTGTGTCATAAATGACAGCGTTGGCCATGGGGCAGTTGCTTGTGTCCCCTTTTTCCCTTTTTAAAGAGCTTGTATTCCAGTCTGATCCTGCCATGCTGTTCTGGTTCTGTTTTTTTTTTTTTTTTAAATTCAACATGACCTTTTATTTTTTGTAGGCATCACTGAAGTTTGTCAATTTTTGCTTGTTTATTCCAAGTAGAGGGTGGTGTCAGTGGGTTCCAGTCTCGGTACATGGCTAGCACGAGATTTGTAGTTAAAGGCAATATTCTGTACTTTTATACATTTTAACTTTTTAAACCTAATTTTCTATAAAGTATGTTTTGGTGATTTCAGTAGGTAATGGAACAGTGAAGTGAATCTTCTATTGGCTAAAAATCCTGTCTTTGTGCAACACTCAGAACTCCAGTTGTGAATTCAACTCCACCTGTGGGGTCAAGGATGTTCTCTGGAGCCCGTCCTCCCTTTGTGGCATGGCCACGCCCCCTTCCTCCAGAGGGATGTCCCCCAACCCTGAGACTTCCCAGAGTGCCTTTCACTTGTCTGGTCGCCTTCACAGTATACAAGGTAAGTCTAGAGATCTGGTCCTGTATTAGTCCTGCATTATTGGCTCAGGTTTGCGGTTGCAGATACAGTTTTATTTAGGTAAACTGAATGTTAATGGAACGCATGGTTGGTGTAAAGGCATGTTGGCAGTACTGTGCCCTCAGTCTACCAGACTATGAACGTTTAGCGTCTCCATTCTCACGTTCTCATGGTCTCTCTCTCTGCCAGCAGGTGGTAAGGGGACGCCCTGCTCTGGCACACCTGCAGCCTCCTCTCCACCCCCCAACCTCGCGGACGAGTTGTCCGCTGCCTCTCTGTCCCACAGTGCCACCAGTCTGCCGTACAGGGTATTCCTTTCCGCCTTTGCATCGGTGTTTGAGCTGCTCTGTAGCGTAGGCGTGAGCGCTGCTGATGTAACGTTGCATTGATGGAATGTAAGACTTGCAAGGTAGAATCTTGCGTCGTGCGTTTTCAGCGCGGCTGGCTTTTTGTTGGGCTCTCGACGCAGTAAAGCGGCCCTGTTGTGTTTCTGACGGTGCGTTTCCCGTTAGGACGGTCGAACGGTAGACCCCAGCAAACCACCTCTTCTGAGGCAGGATCCCGTCCGGGAGCTTGAGAAAGCAGGGGGCGAGGTGACCAATCACAGAGGTAGGAGCACCGTACGTGCCGTGCGAGTTGGTGCAGCAGTGAGCTCTCTTGTATGTGGTGGTGAGTCACTGCATTTACTAAGGTGCTGAAATGAGACTACTGGACAGCTGAGACGTGCTCAAAACATGAAGTAACTGAGCCCTAATGCACAGAAGTTAAAGGCAATATTCTGTGCTGCTAGTCTTGTGTATGTAGCCTTATTCTGTGCTCTGCTGGGGGGGGAGTTGGGGTTGGGTGAGCCTGGGCCGTGACCGGGATCCGTCTTCCTCTCCCTGCTCCAGGCGGCGTGGTGGAGCCCGTGCCAATGACCCTGAATGAGCTCTCCGTCTACATGAAGGAGCAGGAGCAGCAGAAGACGGAGAAGGAGGAGGGTAGGAACACCAGCCAGACTTCCTCAGCACTGCTGACGTCCTCCTCTCTGCCAGGAAGTCTGTCTGTGCAGCCTCTAGCCGACACGTGGCTTGGAAAGGCCTGTTAATGCCAGTCAGCTGCCTGGTGATGGTTTGGTGTAGCTTGTGAATCCTGAACATATCCTGCCTTATTTAAACGAACGACTGCGAGTATAATGTAGAATTAAAATACAAACGAGGGGCTTTTTGGGGTGTAGAACGGCTTGGTGGTGGATGTTGTCGTGCTGTGACGTTTCCACAGCTGCCCTCATGGAAGAGCTGGTGACGTTGACGGAGATGAAGCTGCGCGATGGGGTGGGGCGCAGCGGCTTCGACTCGCCCTTCTACCGCACCACTGAGACTCTGACGGGGGCCCGGGAGAAGCCGCTGTCTGTCTCCGCCCATGGCGTCCCGCCGCGAGATCCCCACACCGCCACCTCCACGCCGGACAAGGCGGAAGCCCGGCCCGGCCGCCGGGCCATGGGGAGCCGGGGCGGTTCGCAAGAGCAGCCCTGGGCATTCGAGCCCCTCTTCACTCCCGTCGAACAGTCGGCCCCCGGGGTCCTCCGTCGCAGCCCGTCCACGGACGACGAGGGCCTCCGATACGGGCCGCCGCTGTCGCCCGGCCCGTGCAGAGCGCCGCCGCTACCCTACGAGGCGCTGTTTGACCTGACCCTGCCCCACGCAGCCTCCGTGTTCGTGCGCCACAGGACCGCGGCGGCGCTGGACAGGGCGGACAGCGAGGGTGGGCAGGGGGCCGAGGCGGGGCAGGGCAGAGGTGCCCAGCGCCCGACGACGTCTGCGTCTCCCCTCGAAGTGCTGGATCAACTCGTGCAACAGGGCAGCATGGCGCACGACTGCGTCCTGCAGAGGTGAGGGGAGATTGCGCAGGGCTCACCGCAGGCGTGACTAAACTCCGTCTCGGCGTGCCAGAGGCCAGCACAGTAGTGACTTCCCTTTTTAAACTGACATTTAACTGGTGAAGGCGTTCCAAAGCCGAGCGAGTCCCTGATTTGTCTCCTGACTGGGCCACATGGACTGCTAAAATGGATTAGGCTGCCATTTGCCTTGTTTTATTAGATTTCTGGGCGTTTATGCTCCCATAGTGCGTGCGTGTGTGTGTGCGCGTGCGTGCGTGTGTGGTACGTTTGGGTCCAGTGCCGCCTGGAGTGCTGCGTGTGGAACTCAATCGGGCCTGTTGCAGCATTGCTCGAGCATGATGGAACAACAGTAGCCATTGTGCTGGTTGGCCCATGCAGCTGCAGCGTCAGCACGGAACAAACGGCGCTTTCTCTCTCGCGCTCTCTAGCTGAGGAACCAAGCCAGTCTGGAGCATGGTTCACCCAGTCCTAGGAGTGTTCAGAGCGCAGGCCAAAACTGTGTGCACTAGTCACGCCACCCTGTCGCTCACCCTGCTGACCTCCTTTAATTTTGGTCTTTTTCAGATCACCTCTACCAAGCAAGTCAGCTGACTGGACTCACTTCGGAGGTAAATGGTGCTACGCAGCTGTACGTGTGCTCCCTTTATGACCGCAGGCAGCCCTATCGCCGACCGGCCCAACTCGGCGTGCTTTTCCCGAGGTCCGTCCGATTGTGCGTGACGCGCGATTAAACCTGAACGCCTGTGGGACGCTCTCTCCCGTCGGTGGGCTTCTTTCTTCCCAGCCTTGTTGCCATTTTCGAACGATGCCGCAGCCTCCGAGTCTTTCAGACAAGTGTAGGATGGACTACAGATGGGGAGGGGCATTATCCTGGGAACCTCGACTCCCTGAGCACCAGGAGCTAAGGGTTAACTAAGACGGAGGCTCTGACACTGCACTGACCCCTGGACTAATCCAGATGATTGGTTGCTGGAGAAGCCGGCATAGCTCGTCAGGATGGAACCGAAGGCGGCCGTGCCGTTATGAGAGTTGTTGAAGCTGTATCGTTAAAGGGCCCGTGCGCTCGGTTGCGGTATTCTCCCACGGCCGACGGGCCACGCTGCTCCTTGTGGTTTGGGTTTTTGTGCTCACACTCCTTTCTTTCCTGTGTGAACTGTAGATTTTCTCTCCTCCTTATTCTGTTCATCCTCACTCTCTTCTCTGCTTGTCAAGTCTTCCCCCCCCCCGTTCCTACTAACTGTATTTTTACCCAATTTTTTTCCTCTTCTTTTTTTTTTTTTTGTATGCATTGTTCACTTCATTTTTCTTTCATATTTGTCTCTTGGACTCAGTCTCTCTTCCTGTTCCTTGATCTCTCTCTCTCTCTCTCTCTCTCTCTCTTCCTTCCTCTGGAAGACCTGCAGGCCCTGCGCAGTCAGCTGCTCCTCCTGCATAACCAGTTGCTCTTTGAACGTTACAAGCGAGAGCAGCACGCCCTGCGCAACCGCCGCCTGCTCCGTCGGATCATCAACACCACCGCGCTCCAGGAGCAGAACAACGCCATGGTAACCACTCTGCATGCTCTCCGAGGGGGCACTTCAATACATTCTGTCTGAAAGGCTTCTCATAACGAAAAGGACCACAGCTCCAGTGTTGACCAGTTAACACTTCCTTTTTAGAATTTGTCAATGTGTCCAAGGACATGAAACCCCTTTTTATTCGTTGTACCAGATATTTTGCCATCATCCAAACCGCATCAAGTTTTTAGCAGTATCAGGACATGAACATGTAATACAGGTTTTCTCTTATGAATCGCAAACATAATATGCAAATGAGGGCAAACTACACCAGCAATCCACATTTAGAAATGAGAACATGTTACCATGGTGCTATTTGTTGGAATCATCACAGTAAATCTGCTGGTAGGGTTTTTGGTTCTTGTTTGTTTTGAGCATCAGAACTTTTATCTGGGATGCACGTGAAGGGACGTGACTGGCAGATTTTAATCTTTGCACGTGAGATAAATTGCCCATTTATTTTGTGTGTAGAAGGACCAGCTGAACCTGCAGAGTGTGGACATTGTGTCTCTGCGAGAGAGTCTTCAGGTGGAGCAGCAGCGCTACAGAGAGCTGTGTGAGGAGAAAGAAGCTGTGGTGTCTCGCCTGCACGCCCAGATCGGCCAGCTCCAGCAGGACCACGATGACTATTGCACCAAAAACCAGGAGCTGGAGGTACCGGCCACCTCCTGCTCTACGTAGCCAGGCACAGAAACTCTGTGTCTAGGCAGCATAAAGGTAGTGGTACACAGACTTTTGCTTTAAACAAATCAGCCCCCCTCAAAATATACATTTGTGTGTTTTCAGAGTAAATTGCAGGAGTGTCAGAAGAGGAGGAGGGAGACGGAAGCAGAGCTCCAGACAGCCAATAACGAGGTGTGCCACACGGGGCACCTGTTGAAGCAGCTCACAGCCAAGGTAAAGGAGCTCCTCCACGCTACAGGGGCCCCTGCACTTCTGTGGGAAGCATTCAGGCCTTGGACCCCGGTCCAGTTCTTCCATAATGTGTAGTGAGCTGGTGGCACAGGTCAGGTTTCTTTTCTCAGGGCTGGCAATCTCACTTTTTTTTTTTTTTGTCCTCTCTTTGTGTGTCCAGTTGTCCTCCAGCGAGAGCACCCAGCAGCAGCTGGGCTTTCTGAGCAGGCAGCTGCTGCTGTTGGGGGAGGCCCATAAACTGTGTGTGCAGGAGCTCCAGCAGTCAGGCCCCGACACCACCAAGGTAGAGGGTCAAGTTCCCAGTGCTGCGTCCATAGTGTTTCTTTCTCTCTCGAGTGACTGTGCCATTTTCTTTGTTTATTGATCATCACTTAAAATTTTTTTTATTTTTCTCTCTCCATCTCTTCTTCCCCTCATTTTTAACAGGAAGTGGAAATGCTGAAGGCATCCGCGACCAAGGAGGTGGAGCATTTGAAGCTGAGCCTCCTCCTGCAGGGCCAGAAGCTGGAGGCGGCGCAGCAGAGGGCAGCCGAGCTCGAAACGCAGCTCTCCAAGAAGGAGCACCTGATCGCCGAGCAGAAGCTGTTCCTCGAGGACGTCAAGTGCCAGGCAAAGTACGAACGTGCTCTCGCTAAAGACGGGGAAGCTGCACAGTGACCCAAGTTCACACTGAGCTAGTGTGTAGATTTCCTGTGTGTTGGCTTGCGCATGCTGGTCAGTCTTGTGCTGTTCATATTGGAGTTGTTGATCTTAATTCTCTAAGACGCCAGTCGTTGACCACCGGAATTTAGTGTAGTTAATGTTGGCTCGAGGGGACTAATTATGCTGCTGTTGGGCTAAATTATGCCACGCTGTGCTATTCTGAGCATAAGTCAATGATCCAAAGCTCTTAAAGTGGTGAGTTGGTGAGACCAGACTCGTAGCACTGAACCATCAGGGTGAGGTGAAATCCAATGAGGTTTGACTGCCTTTGTCCTGTTCGGGTTATGCATCTTGTTTGCGCATTCGCTCCGTCTTTCCTCATCTCCAGGGAGGAGCTGCAGGCGTCTGAGAGCAGATACCAGGCCCAGAGGTCACTGACGCAGGCCTTCCACACAGAGCTGCTCCAACTCTACAGCAGGCTGGAGATGGAGGCTCACACTGCTACTGCAGCCACTTCACCAGCAGGGGGTGCTGCTGAACACCACCACCACACAGAGACCTGGTAAATGCATCAAATAAACAAGCCTCAGTTATTTCAGACCCTTGCTGTTGTGGGCATTTATTTTTTGTTCTAAAATGGCCGTAGGTAATGCCAGCTGACCACAGGGTACCGCTACTCTTTCAGTAGCCATGAAGATTCGTATGAAATTGATGTTTGTATTTAAATTTGACTTGGCTACACCCAGGTTGTCCTGCAGTTCTGTTGGTAACGCCCATCTTGTCCCTGGTGTGCTTCCACAGTGTGTTGGTGATGGACGGATTAGCAAAACCAGTTTCTAAGGATCATGGCGAACAGTCTTCACACGGTAACGGCACTCTCTTGCAGCCGGGAAGAGCCAGAGCCAGCCATCCAAACCCCGAGACCAAGTCCATCAACGGCAGCCGAGACACCCCACCCCCTGTGTTGGTGGAGCCGCCCCCGCCCCGCCCTCACACCCCGCTGGGGCCGCCCGGCCCCTCGGCGCCCCCCGCGGCACCCCTCACCGTGGGCTCGTACCCGAGTGCAAAGAGCTTTCTGGGCATGCGGGCACGCGAGCTGTTCCGTAACAAGAGCGAGAGTCAGTGCGACGAGGGCGACGCCCTCCGCCCACAATTCACCAGCCTGTCCCAGGGCCTGAAGACTGAACTGTGTGTGGAGCCCCCTGTAAAGACAGCACCTGGCCCTGCCCACACACAAGGCCCCGCCCCCAGCACACTAGCTGCGTGCGATGCCTCACAGAAAGGTGGGAACCAGGGAGGGGCAGGTTTCAGTGGGGCTCCAGCCCCACCCAGACAGCAGCAGTTGCGCATCATGGACTACAACGAAAGCCACCTGGACCACAGCTAGAGAAGTACGGAGAAAGAAATAGAAAAATAGGTAGGACTTGGTAGCTGGAGAAAGCTGCGAAATATCGGACCACGCCGGACTTTTTATTTTTATTTTTTATTATTTTTCGTTTTAATTACGGTATTTTTGTCCTAATTCCTCACA
The DNA here is from genome assembly GCF_041902795.1 of Electrophorus electricus. Taxonomy (NCBI): domain Eukaryota; kingdom Metazoa; phylum Chordata; class Actinopteri; order Gymnotiformes; family Gymnotidae; genus Electrophorus; species Electrophorus electricus. Next base: position 3,701,807 of record NC_137504.1, read on the forward strand.
CAGACAACAGGATTTGGAACTGTCAGGTTGCATTTCTTGTCCATGTCCACACCTGTGAAAGCCTTGGGCATCATGGGCGGCACACCAAGAGTTGCGCGGCCTCCTTAATCAGTCCCCTCTTCCTGCTCACAGTACCCCACAACGCTCATTTCTTTGCTCACGCCTGCTAAAGCAGCCGTACGCATTGAACCCTTCAGTAAGGTCTCTGAGTGAGTATTGGCTTCTGGGAACGTGATGAGGCAGCAGAAAAGCGATTATGTGCTTTAGTGATCACCCACCCCCACCTTTCTTGGGTTGTGAGTGTGAGAGACTGGTGAGGGCAAGTGTGTATGGTGCCTAGCGCGCTAACGTGTGTGTGCACGTGCCATTCAACAAGGACTTTTCGCTCAGTCCAGTACTGTTTCCTGTGCTGACATTGTGCGTCTAGTGCGTGTGTGACAGAACAAGAGAGCCAAGAAGTTTACTAGAGGCCCTTTTTTATATTACTAGGATTTTTAAAGTTATTTATTTTGTCACGACGTTCTGGGAAATGCTGCCTTCCTCGCTTGTTCTTGGTTGGAGAACGGTATCGATGGTCATCATAGGAAAAAAAAACTGGTTTCTCATTAAAAACAATATGAACATTACAATGTCAGTCTAGCCAAGTACAGACCCGGGTATGTGTTGGTGTCATAACTTGGTGTAACTTGGCGGGAGTTACACTTAACTGTTATCTCTTAGTTTCCCTAAATAGTATTGTCATCCTGAAATCCTGATTGGAGCATAAATAAGATGTGCTGCACCCCCCCCCCCCCTTTTCAGTTAAGCGATACTAACAATTGAATAACAAACTGAATAATAGTTGTCCACATCTCGCTGGCTGCCGGACCTCAAGTAAAATGTCTAAAGTTTCTTTGCGGCAGCCAGCCAGCAGATGCCCTGTTCACAGTGCCGAGCGAACTGCAGCTCAGATTCGTTTCAGGGCAGGGTTCATGAGTTTGAGTGCTCGTAATGGGTACACTGTGATGTAATGAACAGTAATTCTCCATGTGTTGGACGATGCTAGTGAGAGTGGCTCAGATTCTTAAATTTCAAATGCATTTTGGTATCCAAATATACTCAGAACAGACCAGATGAGCAGGGACCGAGACGGATCGCCTCTTGAGTTTTACTCTCGGCCCTAGTTACATTCTCTTAGCCATTATGTGCTATTTTAAAAGATGTCCTACACAGCCTGTCTTCAAAATGCCAAATATCCTGTATGACTTCACTCTGGTATTTCAGCACAATGGAAGGGATTTGGGCTTGCTTAGTTTTAAATTTCTGTTTGCATTTCACTTAAGGATGTTTAATATAAAGAGGACAGTTGAAAGGTGCACAATTATGTATTTTTTAATCTAATCACTTGGTTATATCTAAATGAGTGGTCCTACTGACCGACTGTTATTGAGTTTGCTAAATAAAGGCGTCGAGTGAGCAGTTGTCATGAAGGCGCCGGACCCCAGACTAACCAAATCACGGGCTGTCCTGCACGTCTGAAGTGTTGGTGATCATCTTGTGCGGGTGGACTTCCTGGCCTTGTTTTGGCTTCCACAGGTCCTGTTGTCGTACCCTTTTTGCCTTGCTATCTAAAGCATGTATGACGGTTCACTTTTAAATGCCAAACAGGAGCTTTTGACAGACCGACACACAAGGTACAATTCAGCGAGAAGTGAAATGGAGTGTTTTCCGTTGGACCTCCTCTGACAGAAGGAAGTCTTTAGAGCAGATGCTTGTGTTTAACTGTGAAAGATGAAAATAAAATCGTCTTTAATGTTTTGCACTATGGAATAGGAGTGGTCTATTTTTAAATTTTTTTTTTTTTTTAAACAAACTTGTTAACGGCAAGCTGCTTTCATGTTTTGTTTTTATTATAACTCTGGGTCAAAAGATACGAGTGTGTTGGAGAGCACAGGGCCAGAAGGCCACTGTGCTTATGCATTTTTATTGCAGCAACACTCGTGTTGGAAGCACAAACCTAATTAATTTGCAGTAAGACACATTTAAGTAAACGCAGTGATGGTGGTGAGATGGCATTTTCCAAGATCTTCGACATGTGCGGTTTGAATCCCGGTTATCTGAAGGTGAATCGTCTGTAATGCAGTTCCAAATAGGTAAGGGAGAGACTAGTCGAGAGTAGACCGTACCACGATGATGACGCTTACTGCAGTGCTCCGCCTTGACCACCAGGGTGCACTCTTGCTCCAGTGCAGACGCTGACGAACGTAGTTCAGGACTCCACAGGTGCAGTTGTTTAAACGCCACGTCCTGTAATGCGATTAGTGTCTTTCTGAAAGTGTAGCTAAGCGAAGTCCTACTCATTTTCCCTTAAAAATGGCACAAATTATGGATCTGAGGCCTGTTGTTTGGGCGGTTATCAGAGTGGCATGCCAAAACCTGCTGTCAAAAAACGCAGGTGCATCAGTTTCCAGTTACCGCAGTTGATTTCCATGCTTAATTTTGCTTTTTTTAACGGGCATGCACGTGGCGCACACGTGGACTAGGCTGATCGTTTCTAGTTGGAGACAGCACATCCTGATCTCTGCTAAGATCACCTTTCCCCAGGTGTTCGTCCCCGTGTGCGCTTTCGGCGCCGGCAGCTTCAGGGGGAAGAAACACATAATCGAGCAAGTATGATTAGTTTATCAATCGTGTGCATATGTATTTCACGAGTAAGTAAAAAAAAAAAAAAAAAAGTCGCATGATTAATTTACCAGCGCTCTGAGGGTCAGGGAAACCGATGCAGGGTAATTGGACGCGCAGGGAATCCGCACCGATTTGTGATTTCATACTCTACTTGAGAAATTAGATGTCGGTGCAAATCTAAAATTGCTCCTCAATGTTCTCAAAGACTCTATGAAATTTTAAATATAAATCTTAAAGCATTCACTGCAAAGGGCTCTTTCTCTCGTTCTCTGTGCCACCTTGAAGAGTAACCCTGTGAAGATGTCAGGACATGGAGATACTTGGCGGAGTTACGATCCGGTTCTCAAAGAGAATATGTCTTCTCACCTCTTGAAGAAAGAAACGCGTGTTCTGTTGAAAGAATATTGTAATTATAGCCATATATAAAAGATAATCATAGATCAGCCTAACAAGGCTTGCATGAAATTTAAGTCACACGCAATGTACTCAATAATTTCTGCCTTGGTCCGCTTTAAAGACCCCGAGCTTATTGGATTTATTTATTATTTTTTTAAAGTAACCTGAATTAAACCTCAATAGTAATAATTTGACTAATACTTATGACTGACCTGATTAAATTAATCTCCATGATGCGCCATGCAAAATGCCCTGCAGGTGTTTGTATTAAATATGTAGTTTTTCTATTTTAATGTATGCCATCAGTTTGACATTTCTAATATATTTTAAGGAATACATGAATCCCAGTATATGCTGTATTAATAGCCTAATTACTTTATAATCAAATTACAGACCCTAAAACTGTCTTATTTGCAGTAGTAGTATTTTTCACCCCAAAACAAAATATTGAAAGTAGCGCTCAGAGTGATTTGAAAGGTCTTAAGTATAATTTTCATGGTGAAGTTTGCTTACTCGTGATTTTTTAGTTCTTGAATAGCTTGGATATGTTTAAATACTCATGCTGATGGAAATATGCAAAACATGATCACTTTTGGTAAGCGTACTTCATACTGACACTCGGAAAAAAGGCTTCATTTGTCCTCATTAAAAGCTTAAAAGTCCATGAATAAATAATCATAAAAGAGGACATTTTCCCATTTTTTATAACTGGTGTGTAATGCGCGTACGTAGGGATAGAGTGAATAAATATGCTGCGCAAGCCCTGTTTGTCTCCGCGCTTCCCCAGTAACTGCACCAGAGAGCTGACACACACTTCAAGACCAGCCTCTACTGACTGCTGTTTCAGCAGAGACAAACAAAACTGTGCAACCGGGCCTTAAAGAGCAGAGTCAAGGCAATTAACCGAGGCAGGTGTGTGTAAGGGTTTCTCCCGCTTCTGAATCAGTTAGCCGAGGAGCTTCAGAACTCCGGGAGAGAGAACGAACGAGGAGTGTGAGCGCCAATCCCAGTGGTTTAATTATTTTAATTATAGTCATCTTACAGCTTTCCTAAAAATAATAATAATAAAAACCCCACTTATTAAAGGATGCTCGTCTGGGTTCATCTGATTAAAAAAAGAAAAGAAAACAACATGGAGAGGAAAGATAAGACCGTAGATGTCGAGGCTAATCAGCAGAGCTAAAGTTACTATTTGGGAACTGGGATGCCGGTAAAAAGCAAGGAGAGAGATTTTGGTTATATATTCTCCCCTCTTAAACACACCTTTGTCCCTGTTTCTGATTTCTCAGCATTCCAACAAAACAGCATCTCCTCTGTCTGTTCTCGTGCGCGTTGAGCAGCTGAATCCGTGCTTGATGTGTACTGTATGTATGAATAGTTTCTAATTCTGATTTTGTTCAAGATCAGTTTTTCCTTCTATAAAAAAAAATGGGGAAAAAACGGATTACGACTGTTTTGTTTTTTTGTGGAGTAAAGTAGCTCCCATCTAAACATGGAACACCCGTTAATGTTTATCGTCGCCTGCACAGAAATCCCCAGTTTTAGCGGCACCCTCTGTTAGGCGTTTGCCTGCTGCAACCTTCCGCTCCTGTCAGACGTCCCTTTGAGTTCGTATTTCGGGCGTCTTCATCGCAGTGCCGGCTATGGTCCCAACGACAAGGCCTGCTTTTGCGGCGTCGGAAGAGCGGTGGTCGCTCGCTCAGCGGACGTTCGGCCCGAGAGCCCGGCCTAAAGCCTGCCCAGGTGTTGTGTGCGGAGAGGAGCGCGGAGCACCGCTTTCTGAATAAATCAAGCAGAAGCAATAAGCAATATCCCGCGCGCGGAGAGATGGACGCGGGCCCATGTAATATTAAAGCACCGTGTCTGGCAACCCTAGCCGCTTCCTCGCTCCTTTCATTGCGCCTGCTCTTCCCTCTTCTCGGCCACGGGCTCCTTTCCTCAAGGTGACACTTCAAAGCGGGCGTGCAGACGTGGAAGGCCTGGCTGCCAGCGTGGAGGCGAGCCCCCGCCCCCGCCTCAAACAGGCGCCCGCTGCCCCCCCTGGGCCGGGTCAGCGCCAAGATCCACACCGCTTGCCACTCGGGAGCCACTGTCAAAGTCTGCCTTGTGGCCCTAATTAATAAGACTCGCTCCTATCGCAGAGAGAGAGAGAGAGAGAGAGAGAGAGAGAGAGAGAGAGAGAGAGAGAGAGAGAGAGAGAGAGAGAGAGAGAGAGAGAGAGAGAGAGAGGGAGGAGTTGGCTTGGCGCTGCTCAGAACCACAGTGCATGTTTGACAAAGACACTGGAGAAGGGTTGTGGTGAGAATTGCATGGGCGTCTTGAAGGATTTGGTGTGTTCATATGTAAACCTCACGCGATCTCATTAGGTTTACTGCTGTTCTGATTGTGCTTTGCAGTCGTGTTTACAGCAGGACGGTCCTCATTTGGACCCTTCACCGCCTGAGCGCACAGTAAGAATGTTTCTTCAATAAAGTCCCCGATGTCACATACAACGTGTGAGTGGGAGCTCAGTGTTTGGCTTATTAGACCCGGACACGGACATGCACGCACGGCGACAGCTGGCTGGGCCGGCGCGGGTGTGAGGACTGCGGTCACCGCAGAGTTCTCGACTGCCTAGCATGGATTCGCTGGCTACACTTGCACGTGTTGCAGCGTGGCGGCCCCTGGCGGCCCTCGCTCAAGTCCTGCGGGTCGCTCAGGTCCTCAGCGTTCACGTAGCCGTGTTTATGGGGCCCAGTTCACCACTGCTGCCTCTCCCAGTGTTGGATTTGTTCATCTCTGTTTTGCCTCCTTGGCTTCTGTACCACTCACAGCATCTATACTGTATAGAAGCCCGTGGGAAAGGTTTAAGAAATAATATTTTCAAATTTGTATTATTTTATAATAATCATCATAATTTTGATGTTAGGAATATTAAATATTAAATAGCTCATTACTCACTCACAAATGCTCACTTGCAAACGTGTCTGGTGTGTTTTTTGTTAGCAGAGCCGATAGTAAGAGACAGTGAGTCTGGTTTTATTGCAGATTACTTTTATATTATACAGTCACAGGCTGAATTGAATGTGCATGTTCACAGATACTCAGGTAGGCCTCGCAGCAGTGGCAAGACAACCGGCCCACATTCAGTCGCAATCAGCAGTGCCTACACTTCCCAGGTGCCCCGGCGGTTAAACTGGTCCCCTGTTAGGTACCAGTGTGAAGTGACCGAGGACGTTTCAGGTTCGAATGTTGGTAATTAATGAGCTTAATGCACAGCTAGCTTTGGCAGAACCAGAAACCAGCGCTCTGGATTTCATTCTGTCCCAAGACTAATGTATCTTTTGAATGGGACTCTCTCCAGACGGCTATGCCTTTTGTGACATTTTAAGGACCCAGATATGACATAATTCCAGTATGACCCATTTTCTATGCCCCCCCCCCCCTTTGTACTTTAGACACATTTTACATTTACATGCAAATCAGTAGCTCAGCACTCAACTGTAGCCAAAACCATACCATGCAACAGTACATCATACTTCTTATTGCAAGGCATAAACTTTTGAAATATTTTTGGACCCATATCCAAAGAGATGCATCGGTTTTTCCCAAATTTGCATGTGCATAAGAGAGAAGCTGGTGTGTGCCGCACACTGATGGATTCCCAGCCTACAGTAGGCCACAGGGCGAGGCAGGAAGCCATAGATTTATTAGCAGGCAGTGCAAACAGAGGAAGAGGGTGTGCATATGTTAATAAGCCGGCTGAACGCTGATCAAAGCCTGGTACACGGCGGGCGTCACCGATGGCCCCGGGGTAACATGCACTCTCTGGGAGAATGCTGGAATGTGCAGGAACAGGGCAACACTGAACCAGGGAAATCAATAGATACCAGGGGGAGGGGCGGTATCACAACATGAGGCAGCTTGTATTAGGAAGTGGTGGTGTACTAAGGTTAGACGCTGGTGTCTCTGTAGCTCCATAACGCACTCCTGTGAGGACTAGGTTGGTTTTTTTTTGTTTTGTTTTTTGGAACACTGTAGTCTACATGTATGAAATTAGACACAGGCACCTGCTATCTCCTTGAACTATTCTCTCCAGGTGAATCCAGGAAACAGCCGTGGTCTCTGGTTTGTCTCACCTGCGGAATCCAGCGTAACAGTGATGAAGGTTAAAGAGGAATTTTAGAGGCTCGACACAATTTGGCTGTGACAAATAGATTGTGTGTGAGAGAGAGCAAATGAGCAAAAAAAGTGTTTGAACATGGTGTGATTGTAGGTGCCATGTGTGCTGCGTAGAGTGTGCCAAGGATCCAAAAATAGTGCTGAGTTTTTCTGTCCTGTGTGAATTTGGTATGGGCCATGGTAAAAAAAACCCCAACAAAACACAAAAAAACCCCTAGAAAAAGTCTAGCGGATGAGACGCACAATCTGTGCAGATCTACAGATGGTCTCCAGTTAATCAAAACTTTAGAAATTATATGGAGGAATGCATGGAAGGTTAGGAATAAATCCTCCAGCTTTGGAAGCCATATATTTGGATGACTTCAGACAGAAGACTAGTCACAGTACTTGCCAAATTAGGAGGCTGTTCTAGTCTACTTTCAGCCATCAGTTAACTGTCCAGGTTAAATGTTTCTAAATCTCTGAGATTGGGTTCCCCCTTTTCTAGCATTTTTAGAGTATCTTTTTAGGTGACTCTCCCTCCAACATCACCTACTACCTCCCGCCTCCACTATCACTGTGCAATGCAGCTCTGAAAGTCACTTTGATATCACCTGCTCTGGACGTGTCCTCCAGCCTCTGGAGCCTCGGTCCTGGGCTGCCGCTGTGCTCTGGCGTCCTGCTGGCGCACCCGCGCTCCCCTCCGGAGGGCGCTCTCTAGAGGCAAGGCTCCCATAGGAACCGGTGTCACTTTGAGTCATCATCTCCCCAGCTGCTGCCTGCGCGCTTCAAGTTTCCCTTCGGAGATTTCTGCACGTGCACCTTAATACCCTGTCGCCTCAGTCTATTCTTGGCACAAATGTGTAATTAGTACCTCACAATTAGGGGCATTTCCGGCTGTTATCAATGGGTGTCAGTGTAGTGTAGCATCCATCTTAAGAGTCACTTCATGAAAGAATTAGCTGTTAGTGAATAACACAAACATAATTTCCCCTATTAATTATGGATTTTCTGTCATAGCATGGTATCTTTTAAGTCCATCCTTCTTTTGATGACTGACTAGGGATTATCGGTTTTGTCTCATCTGGTAATGAATGCGAATCCCTTCAGGCTATTGTCTGATAGTGGTTATCAATTTTATTTGTTTATTCATCCGTTAATCTGCATAAATGACATGGAGCACCGCCAGGATGCCATTTCTCTCCTGGCAGTTTAGACTGCGCTACAAAGCATGCCCCCACCCTGCCACGGCCCCCTCCCACAGGTACCAGGGAGGCAGCTCCAGGACTACCTGCCAGGCCAGATTCAGTCTCCCTCTGAGTGGCACCTTATAGAACCTGATACATCACTTCAAGATGACTGACAAATCACTTCGCGGCTGTTGTGTAGAGGCAGTGTTTAATTAGCGCGTGTCCGATGAGTCGTAATGTGGATGCTTTGTCTCGTTCACCCCCACGGATACGTCTGGCGTGATGCGTCAGATCTTCACGGGGTGAGCTCTGTGGACGATAGAGGATCAGAGAGCGCACACCATGCCCCAGGCCGCTTCTCCCAGTAACGCTGTGTTAGTTTTTCATTGCACTCTCGTTCCTGCAGCCAACGAACGGGGCGGATCGGGCACTCTTCTAGTCCTCTGAATTTTAACACGGGGTTCATTTTTTCTGCAAACAACTGTCAGTGGATTTATAGGGGTGCACACATTTTGGGGTCACAGTAAGGACTGGCCTACTGCACATGAGTCCCTGGAGACTGGTCACAGACTACGCGCCTTTCATCTTCAGTACGACAATGTGCACAGCGGAGGTTATTGTTCTGAACAGGCACTGTTCGATTGCCAATCAATTAATTAATTAATTAATTAATTATTCTTGGACAAAAAAAAAAAAAGATGCAAACATATAAAAATGGAACATATAATTGCAAAGATATAGATGCAAACATATACCATATCTGACTACCAGGTGAAGCCAAGAACAACAACAAGAAAAATACACAAGGTTTTATAGGAGGACAGTGTGTTTCCATAAGTGGTGACATTATTCCAAGTAAATATAAAAATATTAGGTGCACCGTGAAGTGAAACTGGAAAATATATAATACCTGCATTAGCTTTTTATTTTCAAAGAAACTTTATCATTAACAGTGAATGCTGTGACTATAATAGCACTATGCAACGCATAGAATTCGGATTGGTGTGTTTATGCTGATATTACAGTAGCACAAAACTGAACCTTCTTTTAGGTTTCATATAGATGCAAACATACCATATCTGACTTTTTACCAGGTGAACATTTTTAAATGAAAGACTGTTTTTGTATTATCGTGACTGCAGGTGAATAAATGAGGCCTCCCACAGGTACTGAATGTCTCTCCCATTAAGGCTGGCTGATGCGCAGTACACACACACACTGCTAAAGACCTGCTCCTCCACGCTGGCGTACGTACACACATACTTTCACACTGCACAGCACACGCTGTCATGCCGATACCTCCATTGTAACCCCACCTACTTTAAGAACGAACAACCACAAAACAAAACTCCAAAAACCAAACCAAAAAAAACCCCACCAAACAAACAAACAAAAATCCCGCCTGAGAATAGATGTAGACACATCGCCGTTCAAACCTGTTATAAACGTCCTGATTGGATATTCAGCAGCATAATGTGTTGTCTGTGGTATGGCTGTAGAGGTTATAATAAGGCTATTTTGCATACTACAAAGCCTATGTGTGACTCCTCTTCTTCTTTTTCGTATGTCGCCTCTCTCTCTCTCTCTCTCTCTCTCTCTCTCTCTCTCTCTCTCTCTCTCTCTCTCCCCTCTTCATGTCAGAACAAATGCTTATTTATACTCTCAGGGAAAACAGCTGTTTGGAGGCCCCAGCCGACAGGGTGACAGAAGCATTGTGAATATGTAATGGGGCGAACTGTCTCAGCGCCCGGCAGGACTCCCCACTCTGTGAAACAAATAAAGCCTGCCGCAAACGAACGGCAGCGGCAGGAAGCGCCATGGCAGAGTTTAACACGCTCGGTAATTATATTTACCCCCAGCAGCAAAAAAAAAGAATGGCAGGCAAAGGCTTGGTGGTCCAGGGACGCTCTCTGCCCCACGCGCACCCTCCTCCTCCCCAGGGCTGCACAGGCACCAGGAGGTATTTGTTTCCAATCAGCGCCCATTGCAGCAGAAGATATGGGAGCAGAGGGCATGGGGTTATCCAAGCGTGGGCCAAGGCCCGGACGCCGGCGTTGGAGCAGAGGACATCCGCAGGTAATTGGGAGTTGTTGTGATGGCTGGACAGTTCTGCTTGGATGTGTAGATTGGAAGGCAGGCATGACATATGCCCTTTTCTGATACTGGAGCATCACCCACGGATGCTCTGTTTTGCAATGCTGCGCATAATCCTAAAATGAAAGGTGTTACATTTTCTTTCTTGCATGTTTTTGTTGTTGTTGGTCGTTCCCCCTAAAATCAGAGCAAATATATTCTCGCTAACGATTTGCGAGTCTGCTCAGCCCTCTTGCAAGGGCGGAATGAGCCGGTCCTGATGTCAAGCCGCATAACGGGCGGCACAATCCTCCCTTAAGTGCCGTCTTCATCGTCGTTAAGGGGTCCTTTACTGGACCTCTGTTAGGCCTGTTTCCCTGAGCCACTGGGAAACAGAGGTTTTAAAGATTGCGAGGTTCCAGGCGTGCCCAGCTCTGCCCCTGGGAGGGCCCTGCAATGACACGGCTTTGATAATAGAAGGACACATGGATGATGATTAGCTTATTAGCACTGGGGCGACTAATTACCTAATTGTATTGTCAAAAGGGGTTGGGTGGAGGGCAGCATTGATGGAAGCAGGATCAGAGAGAGGCCGCACACAGCAGGCAGGCTGGGGAATTTCTCCCTCCACAGGGGGTGTCACAGTCCGGGGCCGGAGCCTTCGCTCTCTCCTTCTCTCTCTCTCTCTCTCTCTCTCTCTCTCTCTCTCCACCTCTCTCTCTGTGTCTCCTCAACCTGTTGAGAAGTGCCTCCTGGTGGCGCTTCCCCCAGCCTGCTGTCACGGTCTCCGTGACATCTGCTCCGAGCACCTTCGTGGCCCCTGCGAGGTGTGCAACCACCCCCTCCCCAACCCCGGCCCCACCGCCTCTGCAGATGTTCCTCTCCCCTGGTCCAGCCTGGTGAGCGGAGAGCTCCAGGCCCGTTTGAAGTGTGATGAAACGGAATGGAGTGACTCGCCCGGGGGGGCCGGGGAGGGTCCGGGAGCTCGGTGATGTGAGCAGGCTGCAGGGTGGCGGGGAGGTTGGGCCGCGTTGAAGGGGTACTCGAACTCTCATTACAATACCAGTCAGAGCTGCGTCTGAGGGTCGGAGTGGGCCATACTCTACCGCCTCACATCCCTGTAGAGGAGCATGGAGAGTGTCTCTGTCTCTGTCTCTCTCTCTCTCTCTCACTCTCTCTCTCTCGCTCTGCTTCCGTCTGTCTAAGCCTATATCTCTCTCACTGCTGTTTCTCCTGTAGACCCATTTCTTTCCTATTGTTCTGCTGGGCTTTGCAGTCTCTCCCAGGAGTTCTCTCTGTCTGCTGAGCTGTCCAATCAAGAGCTGTCTCAGACTGCCTGCACGTCGCTGTGATGAGTGACGCCACACACTGTTCGGGTTTATGCCGCTCACAGCTTTGACAGGAACAAAAACGGCCCCGAAAGGTAAAGAAAACTACATTTGGGGGGCAGAGATAGGGTTCGTCTTATTAAAAATCAATGTGTTTATCCTTTATCTATCCATGGGTATGTTTTTAAATTGAAAGAGAATGACCTCCCAGGCCACGAGAGTGCAGGATGGGAAGTTGAGGTCTGCGGCATTAGTGGGGGATCAGGTAAAGCTGTGGAGAGGTTGGCTGTTACAGATCAAAGAGAAAAGCACAGGAAGATTTCAAACAGGCCCAGGGAGCTCGGCAACACACCCGCTGCTCCTCTGATAATACTTAGATCTATAAATGTTTCTTATTTATTTATTTATTTATTTATTTATTTGCTTATTTACTTATTTATTTTAAAAAATTATTCATTGCAATAATAATGTGAGCCTAACAAGCGCTTGTGGGCGACGGCGGTCTTTTGCATCTCTCCCCGGTCTCTTTATTTTTTTGCATCTGTGGCTCAGGATGCTTGGGGATTTAGGGGACTATTAGAGAGAATTTCTTTTATTTGTAGCTAATAAATGATATGCATGCTATTTTCACTCATCTTTGCGTACTATTTGAGGGTAACTGGAGGTGGAGAATTAATACACTATTTCAAGGTTCTTTACACTTAGCTCCCCCCCCCCCCCCCATTCACCAGTACCTCACTGCATGCTTTTTATCCTGTGTCTGGCTCCGAATTTAAAGGTTTGTTTTTGTTTTCTGCCTTTCCTAATGGGGTTGTTTGTTAGAGTTGGTCACCAGCATGCGCTTAAATCCGAAATGGTTCTCAGAGAACGGGAATGGAGAGACGGAGATGCTGCATGGAATGCTGATGTGTGAGTAAAAAGTGCAACCCCACCAGCCAGATGGTTTTGGGGAAGAGGCAGTGTGGAATTGGCTAGAATATCCACCCGGGCTTAGAGCTCAGAGTCGACGCTCCCATCATCTCCCTTGCTCACAGCAACCAGCCATCACAATAGTAGTTTTGGTATTAGGTTTCAAACATTACAAAGACACGCACATGAAGACAGCACAGCGTGCAGGGCCACCACTAATGACCTCCCAGCAGATCAGGGAGCAGTGTTCTTGCATGGCTCCGCCCACATTTTGATGTTTGCTCCGAATGCGCAGGTGTGTAATCCAGGTTTGGGTGTGTGTGTGCGCGCTGTTACGGATGGAGTGGTTTCCCGGTTCTCTTAGGTTTGGCGTGCACTCTGTCCCATTCTCCATCGTGACCCAGGTCTGGGAGTGGAAGTAGATCATCTTTTACGGGCAGAAAGTTTAGATGATTGCTTTCTGATGACGTTGTTCATGCAAGAGCTAAAGACCTGTTCAGTTCTGCATACCAACTCCCTTCTTCTGTTTATGTGTTTTATAATGTTATATACATTTTAGGTAGTATATGACCTAAACATGCTTAGAATGTTTAAATTGATAAGGGAAAGCACTAATGTATGAGCAGGTTTTGTATGGATATTTCATAGTTCACAGTTTAATTCAACTAGCTTTTAATTAGCTATTCATTTGTTAGCTATTAATAAATTGAATAGCTAGTAATTAGCTATTTAATTCATTTAGCTGTTTAATTCATTTAGCTATTAAATTGAAATAAGTTATCATTGCTTGCCAGAACCTTCCTAAATGTCCTGTTCATAAAGCAGCTTCCCTTCACTGTCGAGAGGGTCTAGACCCTGCGGCAGAGAAAATTGCCTGCCACCCGTTCTGCTGGAGCACTGGGCAGATCTGCCCAAGGCAAGACCCCAAGCCAAAGGTCCCTTCCACCTATCCCACCAACTCCCCACTCTTCCAAGCATAGCTGTCCCACTTCCAGACCACCACCGCATGGTTTCTGCCTCGCCTGTGTCTGAGGGACGGGGGTTAGGTCTATTCTGGATTTGTTCGAGGGCGTCCTCGGGCGTCTCGGTTTGTGGGCGCTGTCCTGTGGCAGCACCAGAGTGCTAAATGTGTATTTTTAGTAAGCCAGCCGTGGGTGTGAGGCTTTCTGCTCGGCTCACTGATACGCCATGACCAGCCTGCTGTCCTTGTGTGTACGTGTCTGTGTGTGGGGGTAAAGTTAGTTTTGGGAAGCTGCAACACATATGTGAGGTGTGCCATCTCCTCACCACCAAAACCTACAAGATTCATTCCTCTTCTTTTTTTGTGGTTGTATTCTTTCTCCTCCAGCTTTATGTCTGTCTCTTTTGTCTATCAGCATTAGTAATGAGTTCCTCTGCTAGCTGCCTTCACAAAGAGAGGGTGAGGCAACGATGGAGTGATATTCTGGAAGCTTCACTGATTCTGTCTGTTTGTGCCGCCTTTTTTTTTTTTTTTTTTTTTTTTTTTTTTTTTTGATCTAACCGAAACCCAGAGAGCGGACGGACACTGCATGCCAAAAAAGGCCCCAGCAACAGTTGTATGGTCCCGACATTAGCCGCGGATACGTCCACGTGTGATCTGCGTCACACAGCAACAGTTTAATTAATTGTCAATCGTATCTGATTTGCATGATTGGTAGTGAGGACATAAAAGCACAAAAAATATTGGATGCGAATTTTTTATTTGAACTATTCATGATTCCTGATAGAAATATTAACGGTGATTAAGCCAGCTCCTTGAATATAGATTACCACTAATTAAAAATTCATATTGATTCGAAGTTTCCTCTCTCTTATCTTTCCTTTAGACAAATAGTGTAATAGGATTGTGTTTCAGCCTCCTCATGTTGGTTCTCTGCTTGTGGTTCAGTGAAGCAATTAGCTCCAGAGGGTGTTTAATGAGACAGTCATTAGTTCTAATTAGGCCGTGGTTAATGGCGGTGCATTAAGAAGGCAAGGCACGTCACATTGAAAAATGGCATTGTAGCAGTGGAAGCTGACTGGAAACAGCTGTTGACTTTACTGAGAGGGTCACACTACAAACAAATACTCCCCTCGAGCAGAGAGAGAGAGAGAGAGAGAGAGAGAGAGAGAGAGAGAGAGAGAGAGAGAGAGAGAGAGAGCAAGCGAGCGAGCGTACACAAGTGAACGAGAGAGACTCTTGATGGAATCTGATTCAGCACTGTGTCCCTGCACATGAGGCGGCTTGTACAAGTCCCTCTGCAGTATAAGAGCATTAGTCTTATGGGGTGAATCAATGAAATCATTACTACAGTGTCACTGTTGAACTATAATATTACTGAGTTTCTTCCATTCTTACTTACTTTACCTCTGTAATTCATCTGGAACTATGCAAAGGAGATTAATGTAGCCCTTAGGCTTAAGGTTTTGATGGTGATGTTACAAAATATGCAATATTTGGTAAACTGGGACAATGTGGCATTTTCCTGAGCAGTATGCCCTTTTGCAGACAGAGACTAGTAGCTCTGTAGAGAGCCACTGACCTTAAGGAATCATTTGGAGCATCTGGAGTTCAGGTAGATACACAGGCTTGTTAGTTTAGGTTAGCTGTCTGGAGCCTCTGGAGTTCAGGTAGATACACAGGCTTGTTAGTTTAGGTTAGCTGTCTGGAGCATCTGGAGTTCAGGTAGATGCACGGGCTTGTTAGTTTAGCATCTGGACTTGGTCTTGCCTCTAGATTCACACTGCACTATTTAAGTTAAATAATTTTTACTTAACAGAAAACTATTGCAAACAGAGGTCCTGCCATGATTTCATCACCCTGTTGGTTTCACTAATTAATTTGACCAGCTGGCTTGAGTTAATTAAGCTTGGGAAGAGGGTTTTCAGTTTGAACCTGAACTCTGTACTTCTGGTTGTAAATGCCGAACATGCAGATCAATGTAAACATGCGCATACTCACTTGGTAATGTGAACTGAGATGTGTTGAACTGAAATGTGCTCAGTGAGAGTCCATTGTGCTGAAAAATGCTCCTTCACAGTAACAAAAAGGTGACTGTGCGTCAGAAAGACATCATTAAGACGCTGTTATCATGATAACTTTATGTGTCTGCTATGGAGCAAACAGTGGCTCATTATGCAAAAATAACAAGTCTAATACCGAGTACTATGGAATGCTGAATCGTGGGATTCGGACCATTGTCGGCTTGGATAAAAGGTCCTTAGCTGGTGAAGAAGAAAAAATTGTCTTTTGCCATTTTACCCGAGCAAACGATGTAAAGGAGGTAGTTGTGCGTGGAGGTAGAGAGGGGTCTCTCCGTCGTGGGCTCTCGTTGCTACTGTGGATGGTAGACAGGGAAAATGCGGATGGAAGTTTACACAAACTTCTCAGGGTGCATGGGCTCAGCGCAAACACGACAAATCAGTGAGAAGGCATAAAGCAGCTTAAGCCCTCTAACTCACACACCTCACACTCACGGCTCAGGAATAAGTGTGTTAGCTTGCATTAGCGTGAATACAGTCATGCATGTATTCATTTTTATCAGGGCTTCTTTTGTTCTATCGTTGCCCCTAGTTACTCTCTTAATGATTGTGTTTTGCTCTGTGTGTGTGGTGGAGTTTGGGTTTGTTAGCGGTCAGGAGGATTAAAGTACCTTTTGCCCTCCTGATATAAATGTGCGGTTACGTTCCCGACCAGGACACAGCGCTTCTCCCATGGCTATTCCATCTTTAAGGATGTCACAGCCTGACGAGCTCCAGGATTTTGCAGGCTGGCTAATTGCTCCTAATGTCGGTTCTGAATTGCAGGGCCAGTGAGCTTCTGCTTTGCCAGTTTACAAGGAAACGGCGTGCAAACGCACTCAGCAGGGGTCACGAATGACGTCTCGCTAGCCGAGGGGTCCTCTCCACACGGCGCTGCCCCATTTTCCAAAATGGCACGGAGCCGTTAGCTGCCAGCATCAGAGTAAACAGCTCTATACGGAGGCACCGTGAGGGTGGGGGGAGGGGGTCAGAGCCTCCGAACGCCCCGTAGGGACCTGGGAATGCGGGACTGGGGAGTGAACAGCCTGGTAGCGGGTGCTGATGAAATAATAATGTGCGGCATAAAGCACAGCCAGAATTTGCACATGAAAATCGTCTCTCGCCCGGCACTCACCCGCCTCTCTCTCTCACACACACACACACACACACACACACACACACACACACGCCCCCATGACAATCCATGCTGCAGTGTTTATATGCAAATGGACCCACATCTCCACTTTCCTCCAAGAGCTGGAGGCCCAGCAGGCTGGGGGGGGGGGGGGGGGTGCTTTTTTGTCAAGATTTGTTTTTGTTTATTTTGTTTATTTTGAAAATGTTTTAAGTAGGTGATTTTAGGTTTTATAGTTGAGTTGATTTTTAGGGATTACGCTAATGTATTCTGTTTGTCGCTGCCCCTAAGACATGCAGCGTTGGAGACTAGGTGTCTGGCTCAAAGATATTAGTGAGAATGTGCAGTCATATTTATTTGCAATCAGTTATTATTTAAAAAAATGCTACTTCCAAATTTATTTGTGATTATTAGTGATTTATATATGATTATTTATTATTTAAATCTCTGTCCACTGTACAAACACCGTGCCATTGCATTTTCAGTCTACCAGGTTCTGCCTTGCATCTTTAACTTTTCTTCAAGCTCAAACTTTTCATGGATTTTTCCACTTTGATTACCTGCCACTCCACCAAGAGCCCCAGTCCAACGGAGAGCTCCATGTGCACGTTCCCGCTCAGCCCCTCCTCTGGGCTTCCTGGTGAACTCACATGCTTTGTACAGTGGAAGATGTGCGTATGAAAGCAAGAGAGAGATACGGAGAGACACACACATTGAGAAAGAGGGCGAGAGAGAGAGAGAGAGAGTCAGTCATGTCACTCTGTACCCCTCAGTCATGGCCAGTTAGTTAAAGCAAATGGTGTTGGCCCCTGGGGAGGTACTGGGCTGTCGGTGGGTGCCAATCACAGCCCTGCCCTGGGCTTTCCTGTGTGCCATTCGCCGCTAGCTACCTTTTATTAATTTAATAAACATCCCAGAGAGAGAGAGAGAGAGAGAGAGAGAGAGAGAGAGAGTGGGCTTAATGAGAGGGATTTGCTTACACACACACACACACACACACACACACACACACACACACACACGGTGAGATGACATGAGAAAATCAAACTTGCTTGCACACTAACAGAACACAAACAGACTCTAACACAAGTCAGCCACAAACATAACGTACAGTGGCATTCAAATGCATGTGCATACACAGAAGAATAATGTTCTGAAAGCAGCACTACATACTGTGTGCACAGAACGTGTTCCCTGAAATCAGCTCACGTTTATTTATCCCACTTCTAGCTCATTGGGATTCTAAGAGTATTTTGGCAGTTGTCCGGGGCCAACAGAGATTGCCTAGTGCTCAAAAAATAATGATGAAGGGATTCTAAAGACGGTATCTCATAGGCATGACTGGACAGTGGTGGCAATGGGAGTCGTTAAGAGCTCTCCACACCTCTCTGTTTATGCGCCTTGTCTGGCACTGTTGCGAAGACTCTGACTAACTAACAACACAGTGCCTGGGCCGCAGAGACCAGCCTCACCTTGGTGTCAAACACTGCGAAATATACGTCCCCTCTGCATGAGGGATTTCACTTAAGTCTGCTTTCACTGACCCTTCCAAACACCCTCGCCCCCACCCACCCACCCACCCGCTCCACCACCCACCCCAACGCACTCGCGTTCCCTCCACATTCCCCACCTGCTTTATTCCTGACTGTATTGCTTCATATATTCATGAATTCATGTTTGTGATGAAAACGTATGCATGAAGACGGTGGGGGGGGGGGGGGATAAACAAACACCAACTGTATTTTGACAGAGGTCTGTCTCGCCTTAGCGTCAGAAAGAGCTACTACACTTCAGTCCTGAGGGACCCACCAGGGCCCTGGACCCTCGTTCCGGAATTCTTTCTCTCTTTCGCTCGCTCAAGCTCTCTATCTTGCTTTACCTGCCTTCTTCCCCTCTCTCGCGGTGTGTTTTCTCGTACCCCCTCGTCCCCTCCGTTCCGTTACCTCCCCTCCCTCTCTCTTCCTCTCCCTCTGTGTCAAAGCCGGTTACAGGCAGAAGAGTTCTCCTTCTTAAATAATTCACAAGTTGATTAATAGACTCACAGGGGTATAATTAGATGGGGGAGAGATAGTGGCAAGTGTAACCAGTACAGTGCTTACGGGAATTACAGAGTCGGATTATTAAAGGAATAGAGTGTGAGTGTTATAGAAACGTGTTGGTGGTAAGGGCTACGGGTGGGGTTGGGGAGGTGGGGGCACCTTTCCAGGGCTCTGCGGTTTGTGAGGTGCTCTCTCCAGGAGGAGAGAGCCGAGGTTTGTTTGATGTGGAAATTGGACAGTTTGAATCCGTCTCTTTTAATTTTTCACAAGTTACTGGCACCCCATGGGTCCGGCACTTTTTTTCTTACAGGAAATAAATGAATTTTTCTTTCCTTCTATTGCCTCCCTTTCCTTGCTCCATTCTTCTTCACCTTTCTGATCCGGGTCCTTCCCCGATATGTATTGCTTTGCTCTTTTTGCTCGCACTCATGAATCTGTAGTCGCATTTTCCGCAGCCCTTTCCCTGGCTGTCATCGGCATATATATCCATTCATGCCGCTTCTGACGCTGGATTTGGCTACTTTGCCATTCTGAAAGGAAATGGGTGTCACTGTGCGCGGCTGCTATTCTGTGGAAATCTAAGAGGCGCAGAACTCCGCTTCAAATGCAAACAACTCCCCATCTTCCTGCGCTGCACACGCTGCAGCTGAACCGAAACAAAATGAACCAAGAGAGAATCAACTGAGCTAAAATATTCGAGGAAGCCTCTGTTCACCTTTGGCAGTGAGCGAGACTTACAGGGTTCTGTTCGTGATGTAGCACACTGCTTCTCCTTCTAACGCTAACCTAACCTCCCCATCCTCCACACTTCCTAACCACGCTAACCTCCCCATGCTGTTTGTCCTTTTTTTATTTTTCTTTTTAAACATGAAATGTAGTCTCTGGTATTTTCCCCTTTTGAGGAAGCGTGCCGTACTGTATACTGTACGTATGTATGTTTCAGCTTTGTTTCCACTCTGTTTTGTGTGTGTGTGTGTGTGTGTGTGTGAGTGTGTGTGTGTGTGTGTTGAGTGGAAGAAGGGAAATCAGTATGGAGAGGTCTGAGTGGGCCCATGGAGTGGAGCGCTGGATCTGATGAGCTGCCTGTCTGTCCACATGTCGTCCTGTCAGCTCTCATTTATCCTCCGTTG
Organism: Electrophorus electricus; assembly: GCF_041902795.1. Classification (NCBI taxonomy): domain Eukaryota; kingdom Metazoa; phylum Chordata; class Actinopteri; order Gymnotiformes; family Gymnotidae; genus Electrophorus; species Electrophorus electricus. The sequence goes on from NC_137504.1 coordinate 3,721,832, forward strand.
CGCTTCTATTTCCTCCTGTCTGCCTCCTGCACATGTCTAACCCTCCATCATAACAGACCTCACCTGAAAAAAAGGGAAAAAGACAGTACAAAGCAACAGGCGTTCTTCTGCTTGTGCCGACAGACTGAGCTCCATTTTATCCTCTGCTGTAAGGCGCAGTAGACAATAACACTGATTTACTAAACACAGACAAGTTTACAGAGATACTTTAATGGTTATGGCTGAGCTCATTTCGCTTCTGCTGTGCTTGGTGTGGAACGACTGATGTAAGACGTCTGAATCCTCAACAACGAAAGTCGGGTAAATGCAGTCGTTATAGCTGCAGGTGCACCAGGGCACGCTTCCCCAGTAGGTGGCGCTGTGCAGCCCGGCGGGGGTGCGGGAGGAGGGGGCGGTAGCGAATGTTGATTTATGTGTCTCCGTTGGCATTAAAGCGCCGTACACCTGATAAAGGGGATGTCAGGTGGGCTCTGGCAGCCTCAGAGGAAGCCGGGTTTGTGCGATTTGGCTCCCGCGCCGGTTGAACAAGGGACTGTCTGTGGCGGCTTTGAACTTCTGACAGACGGAAGTCTCCGAACATCCCTTAATCTTCCCGAACGCGCCGCGCGGGTTTGCTTCCGCTTCTTAATGACACAAACCCATTCACCCAGCACACGCGACAGCACTTCATCTGGCTCTGATGCGCGCGCTGGCTGACGCCTTCAAACGCTCCAGCCCTTCCACCCCCCCACACCCCCCCCGCCCCCCTCCCAGGCAAACGCGCGAGAAAGCAGGCAGGTAGGCGCGCAAGCGAAGCAGGCGCAAGCGCGCGAACATGCGCCGAGAAGACGGGGGCCCTTGCAGCGCGTGACGACGGCTCCTCCTCGTGCGTTGCGTGCGCGTCTTCTTCTTCTTCTTCTTTTTTTTTTTTTTTTGATCGCGCCGTGGTGTTTTTGTTAGCGGTGCGCAGGAACACACGGGGAAAGCGTGGCGTGTGATGCGCGCAGGATCAGATCAATAGACAGCCACTGTACAAGGCAGCTGCTGTCTGAGCCGATTGGCCTGCAGCACACGCTGACGGGAGACGCGTTTGCTGCGCCTTTTAAGTGTCGTAGTCAATGGGGCTTAGCGCCATAGGCAAAACAAAGCAGCATTAGCGTTTTTAAACATTTCCGTGTGCAACGCGAAACGAGAAATCCTTTTGGCGATTAGTCAGTAGTTCGCTCCGCTTTTGATGCTCGCCTTACGTCTCTCTCAATGGACTGAGCAACACGACTCTTCTGGATTGGGGTGTGGATCCCCAAAACCCAGCTGCGAAAAACAAGTTGCAAACAGCACCACTCTGCCCAGTTGCCAAGGTCTATGCATGATTACACAGTATTCTGCCTCGCACTGGTTCTTAACCTTTGTTCCAGTGCTCCTTGGCACGCTCCCATTCTGAGCAGTGGTGTCCCATTAGACCTACATAGTACAGCGTAAATTCAATAATTCACCCGGTGTGCAGCGTTACTATCCAGCCTTACACTGGAGGGCGGAAGGTTCTGTGTTGTTTAATGTATGGATGAGTGCCTGAAACGGTCTCAGCCAACCATGGAACGGAACACCTCTGCTGTGGCTTGTGCATCCTTTTTGCCTTTTACACTTACAAACTAATGAATGAAATCTGACTGTGTTTTGCCATTTTCTCTTTATTGATCCTCCATTTTCTCTCTCTCTCTCTCTCTCTCTCTCTCTCTCTCTCTCTCTCTCTCTCTCTCTCTCTCTCTCTCTCTCTCCTTACCGTGTATAGATAACAAATTGGTTTAGAGCGTTAAAGAGTGGCAGGGTGGTGGTCTGCTAGCGGAAGAGCAGCTGAACACCAGAGGGCGCCAGGGTTAATTACTCCATTACTGAGTGGCTCAGGCAGGAGCTGTTTAAACAGGACCCAGTCAGTGGGGGATTAGGCCTCATTACTCCAGCTAAAGCTCCACCAGCGACCCATCCCCACTGCCCCACACCACCACGGGCTTAGACGTGCCCGGGAATATTCATACATCTGCCCGGAAGAAAGAGTGGGGGGGGGGGGGGGGGGGGGGGGGGCCGCAGAACTAGCAAACCTAAATCTTGGGCTTAACTACTCTAGATCTGCAGCGTCATTGCTCATGCTCCGGTAGATTAACATCGCTTCTCCTGTTACAGCCCAGGCTGTTACCCGCTGTTCCCACTATCTGTGCGCGTGTTGCCGGACGGGCGGCCTGCCGGGCCCCGCAGGTGTCCGATGGCAGCGGCCGATAAAGACTCCGATCTGCCTGATGAGTTTTGGAGGCGAAAGGAAACGGGGTCGAGTCTGTGTGCGTGAAGCAGCCGTGTCGAGCAGCGTCGGCTGCGGGCCGGGCGGGTTCCCTCTGCCCTCCCCAGGGCTTGTTTGTTAACAACTTTATCTGATAGCGTTGGGTCCCGGTACTGTGAGTGTGCTGTGATGTTACGAACGATGGAAGGCTTGATTCTGTTTCAGAGATTATCAGAAAATGGTAGGCGGTAGAGGTGACTTTATGCCACTGTAGTCCCAACATACTGTGGAAGGAAAGAATTCCATCGGCTTCTCCCGGCTTCGGTTTTTGATCTTTTATTCAATATAAATTGAGTTCAAGTTTGTGGTCAGTTTTGTGTTTGCTGGGCTTGATTCATAAGCAGATTCAGACGATCTAGTCCTGTTCTAATGAACAACTGTAACTGGTCTCAACTTAGACTCTCTGAGCTTTTCATGTGTATAAACGAATCTTCTCCTGCCCATATTCAGTTGCGCTGCTTCTGATGGCCTGCCAGACATTGTATTTCTGAAGGAAGGCTTGCCCTAGCTACCAACACAAACAGGTAACGTCACATAGACACTTAAACACTGAACTGTGAAGCGCCTTAGATCGGGAGCTATCTTCTCTTTGGATCAGTCTAAATTTTTTTGAAGAGTTTTCCATCTCTCTCTTAAATATTTGGAGATCATATACATTCTGTGGCCGTGCTGCGGCCGCAGATGGAATTTACCCAGCAAACCACAGTTGTGTTCTATAATCTCGGAGAAACACAGGGTCACGGATGCATGGAACCGTGGACCCGGGAAGGAGCATGACGTCTCCAGAGAGGCTGTTAAACATTGCCAATAAAAATCCTATTAGGTATGAGAGAAAACGCTTGATTTCTGAGACACGGGCTTCCCGATATGTGTGATCTAGCTCAAATCCAGGCCAGAGCTGCCATTATATAATTGAGGGGGGGGCGGAATCAATGGAAGCAGCTGGACATGGCTTCCGTGAGCAGGTCCCACAGCCATGCCAAAAGATTCGATCGGCGTCTGGGATTGGCTTAGCTTCACTAGCCTGATCACACACCGCGCCGGTCGATGCTGGCCCAAGGCTCCCGACACACGTAGCATATGTTAACATTAGTTTTTCTACCGCCTGCTTAAGAAAACGGCACCTGAGATCCTCACCATTTAAAGGCGGGAAAAAAAAGGAGCAAGGAAAAGAAATAAGGCTTCCGTTAAAGATCGCCTGAGGTGGACGTGAGATTCCTCGCCTGGCTGGAAGAGCACGCTTGGGTGACCTGAGAAGGAGAGACGTGAGACGTGAGATCTTTAATTTATTGACGGTGTGCTGTAGAAACAGAAAGATTTAGAGGGGGCTTGACTGTTAAAATTCCCTGTGAGCATTGCGCGAGCGCGCACACACACCCCACCCAAGTGTGTTTCTGATATGGATTAAAAAAACAAACAAAACAGACTTCCAAGTATCCAGGCTGGTGGAGTAATTGCTTGCAGTCTTAAATTATGTTTAATTTCAAAGTGGAATGACAATTGTGTTGTAGCTCAAATAAATCTGTCGGTCAAACGAAATATTAAACGTCGGATTGCAACCCACCCCCCAAAAAAACCCAGTCACTTATGTTGCTCATTCAATATACTAAATCAAAATTGTCAAACCTAATGAAATACTGTCAAAGACAAACTGCTAGTGAGAAGAGAAGGTTACAGGTTCCTGGAGTCATAAGGTTGTATGTGCAGCATTCTTCTGTTCCAGTGCTGAGAGAAGAATTGAGCAGGTTCTTACTGATCTTATAAGATCGCTTTAGTTCCAGAGGAAATTGAGTTGAGTTTTCTTACACTGTTTGTCGGCCTTTGCTCCTAAAAACACATCATAAAACTTGAAGCCTGGTAAGAGAGCCCCACGCACAGGTCACATGATCCTCAGAGCCTTTGCTACTGACCTCAGACCTGTTGTCCTGTGAAACTGGTGTACGTTTACAGATGAGGGAAGGCAAGCTGAGCGCTGTCACATTAATTGCCCCTCAGAATGGCCCAATTATGCCATTAACAAGCACAGGAATGGGAACTAATGGCTGGAGACCTAATTTGCATAGCATTAGCTTAATTGAGAAGCAGGCCCAGTGCTTGGAGCCTGTCATGAGTGCAAGGCTAAGCTAATGTTACTGATGTTGCCGTGATGGTCTGGCTGCAGTCCTCTGCCTGACAGCTACATTAATTAATAGCTATCCTGTTACCCGGGCTTTAAAGGGAGTGAATGAACCTTTAATAGTGACGCCCGTCGTTGGACTTCTATGAAGATTCATTTCTATGAAATGAATGTTGAATAGCAGGAGATTCATATACACGAATACCTCAAGGTTTCCTACCTTTATTCAGAGCAAACATTAATTTAACTGATTGATTTGGGTCCCCATTTGGTCAGCGCACACCGTTAGTGTATTTACTCTAGAATTACACTGTTTCTCATTCTGAGTCAAGTCCATGGTTCACAGTAAAAAAAACCAGAAAAACAAAGAGCCTGATTCCGCCATCTTAAAAAGTTGCATCTGAAAGTAGGCTTAGTCAGGCGGGTCTGGCAGGAAACTCTTTTGTTATGTAAAGAGCCGCTATTTGATCCCGGGGCCGAAAAAAGGAAAGAGAAAACCCGTTCAGATAAACTTGCCTCATCAGATAATTGAAGATGCCTTTGCTCCAGTTTCCCTCCTTTACATAGGCGTCTGATCATCTTTCAAAAGCTGATCACAGACAGGCAGGGCCGTGCGCTGTCTTGAGCCGCCTCCCACGGCCTGCCTGCCTCTGACCCGGGCTGCAGAATGGAAGGAGGACCTCGTGATGCGCGTTGCCCCGGCAGAGACGCGCGACGCAACGCGTCGTGGACCGTTAGTGGTGTTTATCGGTTATTTTGGGGTGTGTATCTCCCCTTGCCGGTAATTGCGCTTTATGTTCTATTAGATACACCAGCAGTTTTTACTTCATATTACATTTATAGTGTTAAAGGGATTGCTTCAGGTTAGCCAGATTTCCCGGAATGTGCAGGCGAGCTTTGCCTGATCGCCACGCGTGTTTTGTCGTCCACTGTCGGGGGAGGCCGTCATTCCTCGGCTTTCCGTTTTTTGGGAAAGTTTGTCTGCGGCCGCGGTTGCTGGCACGGCCCCTTCTCCCCTTGTCCCGCTCTGTCCCAAATCGCGCGTCGGTGGGGTTGAGCCATGCTTCTCTCCCACCATCCACTCTCTGCCAGTCTTTAACTACACTCCACTCTGGGCACTGCTCTGCTTGTTACAGCCCCAACACGAGTGCAAACAATCAAAGTGTTTGGGGGCACTGAAATATGCATGGCTATCCGTGACGGGCAGATAAAGCAGAGCCATTAGCCACGTAATCCTAGAGCACCGTGAAGAGTCGTCAGACTCGGCTGTCGTCATCCCAACCCCCCCCCCCCCCACACCCTTTTCCCATGCTTCTCTATTGCTCTCTATTAGTTAAATGTACTATGTGTGTCTGCTCCCCATCAAATCAAGTAACACTTCCTCTAATTGGCTTATAAATAATACAGCAGAAGCTGCATTATAATTTTATCAGTGGTAAACATTGCAGGGGCAGTCGGTAAAGAATCTATCCCTCATTAATTTCTTAATTCGAGGAGATGGAACGAGGGGGATGAGAGTGAGAGGGGATCGAATGAACGAACCAAACTTCTGTCAGCTGAGGCAGAGGACGGTTGGAGGAAGAGCCGCTGGTAGCAGGATGCTGTAGGTGTTTTCCTTAATAGATGTCAGATACTCGATGCTGGGGTTTTGTCAGAAGCTCTTGCAATGAACGTGTGGCAGTACCCCCCCTCACCACGACTTCCCGCTCACATCTTTTTCTCTATTTTCTCGCCTTGTTTTTTCCTCCCTTAAACCAACTTTATGAATATTTCATAATAAGACTCATAAATATTCATTCTAATAGCTTTGCATAGTAGTTATTACCAGTATTCTTTTTAAAAAACAAAAATACTCATTATAAATTCTTCATACTCTTCTTCTGAAATAATCACATGCACGAAAACACAAAACGCAAATGCACACACACACACACACACACACACACACACACACACACACACACACACACACACACACACACACACACACGCTAAGTAATTTACACTATTGCTGTAGAAAACGGAGACAAATGGAAAATCGAGTGCGCTGAGTCTGTAACTCTAACAGACATCACCAGCTTGGAGTTTGGCTGTCTAGCCAAAGGTCAGGTTCACGTTAGTCACGCTGACCATCTTGTCACCAGTGATCGAGTTTCAGGAAACATTTACGGTTTTAAGTACTTAACATTAGTTCTCCCTCTAAATGAAAAAGGAAATTCAAGTATTTATATTGAGATTACAGAGGCAGGGTTTGCGTGGTTGAGGGAGGGAGAGAGAGGGCATGCGATTGAGAGACAACCTGTAAGTGTGACGGTCTGCTGGCGAATGTTCAGCGCCACTCTGACTTGCAGTCACACATTTCCACGCACATTTGTAGTCTGAGAGGTTTCCTAACTGTCCTGGGACATGCTACCTTGTTGACTGGGTCAGGTGCATGCTAACCCACCACGGGAGCACCCAAGTAGCTCTGGACTCGCGTTGTCACGTCACGTTAAGTCATAAGATCCAGCCTTTGTAATCCAATTGCATGTTTTTAAGTGAAGTTCACTCGTTTTGTGAAGCGCGCGCACTGCGCAGCACGGCCCAATGGTGACGGTTTCTGATCTTTGGAAAGCCGATATTAAAGCAGGCCCTCAATCGGGCGACTTCCTCTTAGTGTTGCTGCCGGAATTCAGACATGAAAGGATCTACAAAGGAAACCCGAGTCTTCAGAGGGGACGTGCTCCTCATGCAGCCGGGAGATTCCGACATCTTCCTGCAGCCTTTTGCCGCTCCGTCCGTGTTCGGCTGTGGGGGGAACTGCCAGCCAACTGAGCCTTCACAAACCCAGGTGATGAAACACCAGTTTACAGCTGCACTCAGGGAGGCTCGAAGGAGGAGGGTTTCTGCTGAAACCTGATGAAATTTTGAGGAACAGAAACCCTTTAGAACAAATTGATACCAAAGGCGGATTGCTTATTATCTTATCGCAGAGTCTTTTGACTAAATTAACAAAGGAAAACTGCTTTCAAAAGTACCAAAGTTATGGTTAACACTGGCACTAACATACTAACTTCCATTGCTTCAGGGTGACAGGATATTTTGGTTCTAATCTTACAAACCGTTATTAATCTGCTTCATTTACCTCTAAAGTGGGCGGGGGGCTTGTTCTATCACTAGCCTTCGTTCCTGATTTTTCCATGGTGTTAACATTATTTGGTGATAATGCTGTGACATGTTATAACGGGGTGTTTTGCTCGTGTCTGTGCTATGTTTAGCGTGTAACTGGCATTTGCTTCAATTTCATCCATCCTTAGAACATCTTTTAATAGTTCTTGTTTAAGTCCAGTTCAGGGACAGGACAGAGCAGACGCCCCCAGGCAACCGCCGGGTAAAGGAGGTTGCCTTGGTTGGAAGAACTTCTCCCAGGACTGTATACATTCGTTAGATTAGCGCAACAGGCGTAACTAACACTCGTTAGAAGTCCGTTCCATTCCTACCCATTTGTTTAATGGAAGCGGAATATTAGCAAACATATTGACAACTTGTGATGAGTCAACCATCAGATTTTACATGTGTACATAATACACACACACACAAGCCCCTGACGCTTCTGGAGGGCTGTGGGTCTAGCATTGAGAAGGCGCTTAATTAATATAAGGGTAAAAGACGCCTGCCTGCATCCATTGTGTGGTTTCATGTTAGTTCCACTCGAGCGACTCAACACCACTGAACAAGCAGTGCGACTGGCTATTGACACCTCATCCCCACCTCCCTGCACACACGCGGGTACTGGCTCGTCACGGGTCATCAGCAGCCTCCCAGAAGGCCCGTGTCGCTGTTAAAGGGCCATGTTAAACAGCCTGATTTGAGAATCTGTGCTTGACATTGCAGTAATGGAGATTTGTTCATTATATACATAAGGTGTTTAACATTGCAAAAGGTGTTCTGCCTACATTTCAACTTTAATTAATGCGCACAAAATTAAAGTACCATATTTGTCTTTATATATTTATGCAATGGTCTTAAAATGATCTTAGTTATGAAACTATTTAGTTGATATGTGCAAGGTGAACCTTCATGAATGGCTCCCTCTCTCTTACTAACTTACAGCTGTGCCCTTCCACTGCAATATTATGTAACCATATAAACACTCCATTTCAAGTGCCTAAATGAACTGTGTGCTCATTTACTATGAAAGAAATGTCTTACAACCTAGAGAGAATACTTTACAAAAACAAAATGATAATATTTATTTACAAGGTATATCATTGTATAGACAAAAAAAACATTTTTGTTAGTTACGTAGATAGCACGTGATCCATGATGCAGTTGATGATAGCAGTGGGATGCAGAGACAGAAGCCAAATACAGTACCCCAGCAAGAAAAATGGGACTTTGAAATCGAGACACCATAGTAACGTCCCTGTAACCCTTAGAAACAGTGCCAGTCAACTTTGTGTTACAGACTTCAATCAGACAGAGGCAAAGCTGATATGTGCGAGATGATGGGATATTGTTTTGGCCCAACAGATTTGGGTGTATAGGAGGTTCCTCTGAGAATACATATATATTACCTTATTACCTTTAATAAAAGTGAGTTAATCCAGGTGTTTAAAGCAGCTAAGTCCTGAACACAAAGGTTATGAATATTGCATGAGGAGAAAAAGAAATCTCCTTCTGAAGTGTGGCGAGAGTGTGCACACAGGCAGAGGGAGGGGAACTGTAATTATGGCAGAAATGCTTTCTGACAGATCGTTATATTAAAGACGTAGGAGGTTCCACCAAAACACGGCTAACATTTTTACCAGAGCCAGTCTCCATCTATCAGAGTAGCACACGCGCACCAAAACACGGCTAATGTGTCCAATGGAACCAGTCTCCATCTATTAGAGTAACACACGCTCACACCCAAAGGATAAATTTCCTTTTGACAAAACAAGCAGCACAAATTGCAGAAAAAAAAAAATTTCTCTCATGTTCATTCCAGATTGTGACATTTATTCTTTGCAGGCAGACTGGCCTGTGTACTGTGTATGTGGAAATCACAAATAATGTTGATCGATGTTGGGAGTACCACCTAAAGAACACCTCCCGTAAAGAGGGGAACACCTCCCGTAAAGAGGGGAACCCCCCCCCCAAAACATTCTTTTAGAAGTCTTTCACAATTTTAAGACTTTAAGCTCGAATGTTTTTGAACACATTTACAGTGACAAGCAAGACACTTTGGTGCTGTACTGAATGACTGCTCTGTGGTCCTGGAGCTCAGTGGACCAGTGCATGGTTAGCGTGCTCAAACACCTGTCAATCAAATGACTCACTTATCACACTGCCAGTGAGACTTACATCACTGCTTCTGCATGTACCACTACTGGGACAATGAAAGGCACCTTCTGAGTCTAATAATCCGAAAACATTAAACACAGAAACACCATCTTTTTTTTTTTTTTTGGTGCATTATGAGAAAGTAAATAAAGGCTTGACGCAGGGACAGGAATCACACCACCCTTATCTGGCACAGTCATCAGAGACCGCTGGGCAGAGGGTGGAGGGGAGTGCGATCAGCGGTGGCAAGCCCAGAGCGGACGAAGGGCAGCGGGGTCGATGAGCGACACGGGGGGGTGAGAGTGAACGCACCGGAGCTGACAGGCCTAGGCTACAGCTACATCGTCTCCTGCCACCGACCCCATGTAGGTGTGAAGGAAAGCAGGCAAGGAGACACCCATGTGGTCTCAACCTCCATACACCAGTGTATTTCCCCACAGTCCACAAAAAGAGGGTTAACTACATTTAACAATATGCACTCAACACCCCCCGTCCCCCATTCTTAATTAAAATGAGAATCACATCTGTGGCTAGAATCTGTTCCTCATTACTCCAGTATCTCATTAGAGGCATGCCCCTCGGGGAGGACTGAATCAGTCTAAAGGAACGCTTTTACCTCTGCCTCTGCCCCCTCTCGCTCGCTCGCTCGCTCACATACTTCTCTCTCTCTCATCTTTCTCTCTCCTCATCCAGCCTATATAAGAAAAGTTCTCACCCAGAGAGGGAGGCTTTCGGCTAGCAGAACTCTTAGCAAAGCCAATTAAGCACTGGAAACGACACAGTGAGGCTCGAAGAGAAAGAACGCATGTCTCTGGCAAAAAAAAAAAAAACTAGAAAAAGAGTAGTGTGTCATAGCAGCACAAGATCAATCCCTGGGACAACTGCAAAGGAGTTCCACAGAGCGGGACAAAAAGCATTCCCGGACAGAGGGAACACGTCGT
>NC_137504.1:3737500-3755000 GCF_041902795.1 Electrophorus electricus
GTTGGATTTCTGCAATTGAGTTATATATCAGTGCCATGAAGAGAAATCTGCATATATTTATGTCTGTGTAGTGTGAGTAGTGTTACTATACTATACCACAGCTGTAGGTGTGGTCAAGAAGTGCATTTTAAATGTCACTTGCACCACACAATTACTTGTGTAATACACTCCCTCTGTTGTATAAAAGACAACACTAAAGTAAAAGAAAAAAAAAAAGTCATTTAAAGTCATTTAACTTAAGTGTATATATTTTTATGCATGTTTTATATTTATATAATATATTTATGATCTTTTTGTTCATTCTAACTTCTATTCACATTCACAATTTCAGCACCAATTCCAGCATTGTGTCATTTAAAGGTTAAAAGTAGAAGTATGCATTTGTGTGCGGCCTCACCTTGGCTGCCCTGTCTTCGTTGGTGGGGTCACTGGAGAGGAAGTCGCAGAGCCCCTTGGTGGGGATGCAGGTGTTCTCCGTGATCAGCGTGTGCAGGTACACCTCCCCCAGCACCCGCTTCATGTGCTCGCGCGTCAGGTGCGACTCGGCCTCCTCAATCCAGGCCAAGATTTCGTTCATCTGCTCCTCACCGGCGTCCCCGTCTCCCTCCTTCGCCCCGAGATCTTCCGTGCCGCCGGCCTCCGCTCCTCGCCCCCCGCCGTCCGGCTCGTCCTCCTCGTCGGCCAGGAACGCCTTGCTGTCCTCGTGCGTGGGCCTCCAACGTGCCTCCACGGGGGCCTTGCGCATGGACTGGTACAGGATGCGCAGGAGGAAGAGCTTGAGGCGCCACAGGTAGACGCAGCCCGCCGTGGGCACCTTGTCATCCAGCTCGTCCTGCAAGAAGGGCGGGATGCGTTTGTCCCGCAGCACACGGCAGCGCACCAGGTCCAGCAGGTCCGCCTGCCGGTAGAGGCTCCGCAGCTGCGACTCCAACAGCTCGGCTGCCGCCTCGTCCGGCGTCTTCAGCGTGACGAACTGCACCTGGTACTCGCGCGTCACCGGGTGGAGCCCGTTGACCATGCCCTCGGTGGAGGCCAGCGCCAGGTAGGCGCCGTTGGGGCTGACCGAGATCCCGTGGACGCGCCTGCCGGCCACGCCCTCGGGCAGGGTGATGGCCTGCTGCTTGAAGACCACAGCCACGTCGGTGAACACCGGCGTGAGCTTCTTGACAGTACCGTCCAGTGAGCAGGTGAAGACTGAGCCGCCGTTGCGGCTGGCGCTCATGGAGGTGATGGGAGTGGAGTGCAGACCGGTGACGTGCGAGTTGTGCACGTTCAGCCCGGCCTTGGAGATGAGCAGCAGGCACCAGAAGATGTAGGCGCCACGCGCCGCCACCACCAGGCTACAGTTGCACTTCTGGTGCGGGTGGTACAGCGAGATACAGCGAATGTTGTGCACGGGGATCTGGTCCGTCTCCTGCCACAGTACCACGGGCTGTCTCAGCGTGAAGTAGCCCTTCACCGCCTTCAGGTTGACGGGCAGAATTTTGATGGGCCCCACCGAGCTGCCCACGATCAAGCCGCTCATCCTGCGGCCTCCGTGCTCGTACTCCCACCACGCCAGCACGCTGGGCATCGACACGCCGGACCGGATGGTGTTGCAGGACACCACCGAGCCCTTGCCCTGCACGGGCAGGCGGAACTGCCACACCGCCAGGTCGCCGTTCTCCATCAGCACGGCCAGCAGCACCGTGCCCACATCCTTACACTCGTTGTTGCTCTGCACCTGCTGCGTGTTGCACAGGCCGGACCATTCCATCCGCACGGGTGTCTGCATGCGGTAGCGCCGCCGGAGCTCGTCCGCATCCTCCAGCGAGCCGAGGGGGGCGTCGCCGCTCTGCGTGCAGTAGTCCCTGGACCTCAGCATGTCCCCATACAGCTCGGTGAGGTCCAGGAGCGTAGACCACTGGAGACGCTTGTGGCCGCTGTGGACGGTGAGGCGGCCGTCCAGCATCAGGCAGGCCAGGAGGCAGCGGCCGCTCACATCGCAGCCCAGCGGGGACCAGCTGGTGTACTTGACGCCGCGCAGCGGGCCGCCCTGGGGGTTCAGGACTCTGTCCATCAGAAAAAGCTGCCTCGCTGCTGGGTCGGTACAATTTTCAAGCTTTTCTTTTGCCTTCTTCACTTCATCGTCTGGGCCCACCTGTTAACAGAAAACACCAATACTAAAAAGCTTGGACGGAAGTTAACGCTGATGTTGACAACACTGACAAAACTAAGAAATACGGCATGTAAATAATGCGACACACGCTGGAACATCATCTGAATGCTTCCTGCATCCTTGGGGAAACGCGGATAACTCCCCACTCCCGAAGTGATCTGCAGCCGAGCGCAACACACGCGCGAGAGCAAGACCGTGCACACCGCTGCAGATGCAAGCGCCTTTCCAAGCGAATTACCTTCAGCTCGCATGCGGAGTCCGGAGCTGGGATGTGAGTGCGGTGCAACACTAAATCTTGGCTGTAGCCGTGCACGTCGCACACCAGCTCCACGAGGGACACGCTGCTGGCGGTGGACGCCGCGAGACGGTGGTCTTCCGACCACGCCAGAGGCTCGAGGCCGCTGAACGCGCTCAGCAGTTTAATCGCGGGCTCCCGTTTCACCACGGGCCCGAGCTCGGCCCAAAAATCGTCCTCCGTCCTCGGTTCGTCCGCGGGAGCCGCCATTTTCCGTACGAAAATAACCCCCCCCCCGTCTCGCCTCCCGTCTCCAGGAAGTGACGCAACGGAGAAGGCGTGGCTTCTCCAGCGCACTTTCCCCTGGGTTGCCATGTACGCGTGAATTACACCAGAGTTGCTAGACAAACCAGAAAACGAAACATGGGGCGTAAAAAAGATCGAGGAATTAAAAAACCCCTTTTAAAAGTGATATTCGTAACTTTCGTCAACATTTCACATTATACATATTTCTTTCTGTATTTTTTTTTTTTGTAACACATATATTATTTTGAAAATTCTATATGTATAGAATCGCTTTCCTGGCAATAGGCCCTATAACATCTGGCTGCAAACATTTAAAAAAGCTATTAAAAACGTGTTCTGCAGGTAACATAAACACACGACAGTTGCGACGACAGGGCCTTGTTGCAACCTTTTTTTTTGGCCTAAATTATTCAAACAAATATCAGTGGGACGGACTTCACTGATAGCACCGACTGCAGGAAAAGGGGCTACACTATAAAGGACTGATCATTGCTGGAAAGGCTTTTGTTCATTTTTTAAAATAAGACGTGCACACGGAGCGACTGCTGGACTAACACTCGCATAAAGAGCAGACCAATATTTGCCTTCTGTGGAACAAGCACGCTCAACGTCTCGAGCCAATGACACCTTTTATCTCGTCAGCGCGACAGGTGACGGGTCATTAATCGCCCGCGAGCATACGACGCCCATCAGCTCCAGAGGGGTTTGACGGGCAGCGCGATTTATAATGATCAACCGGGACCATTGTAAGCTCTGGCACGTTGCCCCCTCCCCAAACCACCAGGCTGCGTAGACCCGATGAAGCAAGTGCGACATGCACGGAACCAAACGGTTCGCCCGCTTAACCACAGACGTGGGCAGGGTGACCCCCTTTCCCCGGACATGTCCTCTTTTTGGGACCTAAAAATGTGTCTGGCCGGCATTTCTAAAGTGCCCCAAACGTCCGGGATTTGTCTTTCCTTTCATGTTGCTGTTTGGCTTTCTACAGTCGCCATACACTGTGCGGCTGTTTTTTTTTTGCATCGCTTTGACCATTCTCTATAGGACACAACCGCTCCGTTAGTCAGACTGCTTCACGCCGTGTGTGTGTAGCTACTTCACTAGCGTATGGCCAGAGAGCATACTTGAATAAGTTTACTTTATATATGATCTTTTCTATGACCTTAACAAATGCTCAAACACAGAGCCGGTAGTAGTGTTTTGAGGGTTGGGACGATTATTTATGTATGTATTTATTTATTTATTTATATATGTTTATATATAATTTTTTTGTGATGTCCATTTTGTCCGTGTACAGCGTCCATGTGACAAGAATTTGACAAAAAAAAAAATTACGTAACCACTTCCCCTCTGATTAAATGGTTTTTTTTTAGACTTGTAAGTCTAATAAGACAGAAATTAAAAACGAATCTGACCAAATTGTAAATGTGAAGTGTCCAGAGTTTGCTAAAACGATATTTTCGTGTCTAAAACGGATCTAAGATGTGATTTTGTATCTAAGATTTAATCATCAGGAAAGTATAGGACTACTGAAAAGTGTCTCGTGAAGCATTGATTTTCTTTTCATTTATTCTATGACCATGACATTTAAAAAAAAACTTTATATATATTTTAAAACTTTATATATATATATATATATATATATATATATATATATATATTGTAAGGGTCAGCTGAATGTAGAGAAATAAGATTAACTGGCCATAGGCAATTGTTACTGGTCTTGTAAGTAACTCAATAAATTGGTTAAAAGTGGTTATGTGCAAGTGCCTCCATCTCCACTCCTTCCTCCTCTTTTTTGAAAACCGAAATAAGTTCACCCAAAGTGTGGGTGTGAGTCTACATTGTTAGCTCCTTGCTGCTGGAAACTGCCCACAGTATGAGCCAGCTTTCTGTCTGAATCCAGGCACAGTGCGCTGCCGCGCTCCCAAGAACCAAACCGGCGGCACCGTGGTCAGAAATGTTTAACGGTCCAGGGGTTTCTTTTGTAGTTGGACAAATTATTACAAATCTGTGAAACAAACATACAATGGTCACACAATTATTTTAATCCCAACACCCCCTCCCCTTTCGCTCATTTGTTTCAATAATCAGATATAGAAGTAACCAGGGAGCGCGGTGCCTTATAATCTTAATGAAGCGTGTATGGTATGAATATTTCAGCGGCCCACTGTGCAGCAGTGCTGCGTTTTGACTCAGGATGATCTCTCCTAGACATGTGCGGGATTGCTGGATTAAACATTCATCACTCCTTGTCTCTTAGATTTCCTTCCTGCATCTGAGCTGGTCTAGTCCTACAGGACCGCATGGCTTATCGGATTATGTGTTACAGACTTTAGTTGATGTGTCTTTAGGTATTCATTTCGTATTTGTACCTGGGTAATTGGCTTGGCTGCGTTGGATTTACGTGGACTAATTCTAATAGATCACTGGATGTGTGATATATTTTTTTTCTTAATGAACATTCTGTATAATGGAATGTTACACAAATCCATCCACAAATGCATTTATTTTCTTTGTTATTCTTTTTTATTCATTGTACAGAATAATCATTTATGTTGAGCCTTGCATATAGAAATATGTAGTTAATGTGACACTGGCCTTGGACTTGCAAACCTTTGTGTTCTTGTAGCACTAGCTGGTAACGTTTGCTCCGAGTGTCTGCCTACTTAATTTTTCGGCATTCTCGTCTTTGAATGCATCCTGCCGGCCTGTGTCCTGCAGGGACACAGTAATGGATGGGTTATCTCACGCTCTTTATTCATTCAGCTGGGTGAACCCTGGGGAGAAGTGCTTCAGTGCATTACCCAAAACACACAATCACTGATATAATCGTAATGATGATAATGAAATGTATTTAGAGCATGTCTTTCTCTCTCTCTCTCTCTCTCTCTCTCTCTCTCTCTCTCCCTCACTGTCCCCTTGATTCTCTCCGTTAGTGTTGGAGGAGGAAGTCGTGGGTACTGTCATGGGCAGGAGAGAGGAGTTTGTTGTGCTCCGGCCTCCTGCAGCTCCTCGCAGAGACTGGCTGTGCCGTGCAGGATGGGACGCCAGAGATTAGCCGTCAGAGCCGAGGGCTTTGCACGCCTCGTGTGCCGTCAACTGCGAAGGCTTACCTGACAGGTGGTGCTCTCTCTCAAATCCTGCACGGTGTCCTGCGCCACGTCCTGCGCTGGGGCCACGCCGGGTGGGAACGGGCCCCTCTTCTCTACCTGCAGACGTCACGCGGGACTCGGGCGGACCACAGCCAAATCTCTCCTCAGTAAGAGCCTAGCGATTTGTGATCGCCCAGGGGGGGCTACTCGCACAGACACTTTTCCCTAGTACATTGATCGTTGTGCACAAAGAAACTTTTAAAAGAGAAGGGCATATCAACTTATCATAACACTGGTGTTGAGGAATGCACCGAGCATATTTTATTTTGTAATGTTGAAAGATTGTGGAAGACACATGAAATCTGCCTTGCGTTCAATATCAAAGCTTATGTTTGATATACTGTGCTGTTCAGGCCTTTGCACCTGGAAGATAATATGAATGATCTGGATAATCTGGGTACTCTGATGACTAGCACTGAAAAGTTTCTGAAAGATTGTTCTAGAGCAATGTAGGGGAAATGAGTCCCTGAAGTGTTTTGAGTGCCTAACATATTTTATTAAAAAATGTGCACTTGGGTTAATCTACTTTTATTTCTCCTTAGAATTGTGCCTCATTAAAAGAAATGGAAATTTACATATGCTAAAAAAAGCCAAGGAGACAAATGAGTAATCGTATGTATGTATAGTGATAATAGATTAATAATTCATGTTGTATAATGATTAATTAAAAAGGCTTCAGGTCCTGTGGCAGGTATAGCCTGAAACATACTGACAGTCCCATGTGGGTCCCAGAACATGGGAACATCTGAACTTTCTCTCGCTCTCTCTCTCTTCCTCAGCCTTTTTCTCGTACTGTCTCTGCTATATGCAGAAGCAGTGCAGTGTTATTTTGGTACTTTTGCGACAGTAAGTACCTTCTTTTACATTTTCCTGAAATGCTCTACACTGTCTACAACCAGCTCTCATGGTTCATGCACAAAAGTCTTGAGTAGGTACACATTATGCGGTCTTAACATCCACAGTAATCTCTTCAGGCTTCTGTACCACAGGTTCCACCACTTTATTGTGTATTTCAAGGTGTCAGCTGTGTTCTGAAAGTCTGGGTTTTTGTCTTTTTCACCTTTCACCACTGCCACCGCTCGGGGGGCGGGGCCGGGTCAGGTGAGGCCCGGCTGTCCGTTGGCCCGGCGCTGGCAGCTGGCACCAGGCAGGGCAATGCCCCGCGGCAGTGCTAAGGCAGGGCCGCAAGGGCCAAGGCCCCGGCCGGCTCTCACCCCCGTCTCCCCCGTGCTAATGGAACAGGGCTCGGCTGCCCATATGGCACTTGTGGGAGCGGTGGTGCTCAGGAGGCTGGCACACGCTGCCCACCGCCACTCTGCTGTTCGATATGAGAGAGGACAGATCCGCGCCGGGCTCTGCCCGCCGCCCGACAGCCTAATGGATGGCTCTGGTGATTGGACAACACCGGGTGAAGCCTTTGTGAACTCGCCAGTAAGTCGGAACCCAAACGTGGCCAGCAGAGAAAATGAGCGCTCAGGTTGGCGGACGTCCTTGACGAGTTTTGTTTACTTGGAACTGGTGGCATTAAAGCTGCAGGTCCTTTCCTGCGCTCCTCGCCGTTACCTCCGGTGTGGATGTGTGGAAACGGGGTAACTGAAGGAAGTTTCCACAGAAGTAGACGAGGGTTTGATTTATGCATCTTCGTGGGCCCACCACCCTGATGAAGAGTGACGTGATCGACAGGCAGCCCTTTACAGCTCAATAAACCGACGAAAAATTGACCACAGCCAACGCAGATGCTGGTGATGTATAGTCCTTTGTGGTTTGGTTGAGGTGGGTAGAGGCAAGGACGTCCTTCAGGGGGAGGTCAAGGAAACGTTTTCCGGCTAGAATCTATCAGTGGAGCGAGCGTGAACCAGAGCCTGGGAAGGGGGCGGGCTGCTGACAGCAGAGGCATCACCGGGATTTGGCTGACCACATCCTCACCTCCCTGCTCTTTGACCTTTGACCTTTGGGCAGGTTCGAGTGCACCGTGTGCCTGAGCAAGCGCAGGTTCACGTCAGTCCTCGCATAACCAACGCTTAGATCCCCTTATCCCTCGTATTGTGCCATACAGGCACTTCTCAAACGGAACTTAAAGTACCACACGAGGCAGACACCTGCGATTTGTAGCAGGGACCTAAAAAAACAAAACAAACAAAAAAAAAACAACCCACCACAGCAGCTAATTATAAGAGAGTCAGCAGAAAATGTTCCAGTTTGACATAATGGTGCCCTGATTTTTCTTATGCGAATATATTCGTGTACAAACCAAGGCCAGACTGTTAAGCAGGTCACTCTGTGAGCATCACTTCCCTTTCCTACCATCACCCACCTCCCTGGAACTGGAACAAAAGCCCCCCCCCCCCTCCGCAAACCCCCCCACCCCCCACCTCTCTGTTTTATTGGTGACAGCTGCCATGAAACAACCTCGCGGAGTGAGAGGAATGATGTGTCAGTGGAAGGTCCTTTAGCCTGCGCTGCTAATCTGTCACATGCGGTTTGTTGTTTACTGTTCCTTCCTTCGGCTCGCCGACCGGCCGGTGGCGCACCTCGTGCCGTAATGGCGACAGATGCTGACCCGTGGAAGTGTGAATCTTGCCGATTTCCCCCCGCTGCCAACCTGTAAATTACAGCTATCGGGAGTAATTAGACCCGATAAAACCATTCCAAGCATCATCCCCCACATGCCACCCTATCACTCTCACTCTCACTCTTTCTCTCTTCCCTTTGACTTTATCTCCTCTCTCCCCCCCCCATCTCGATCCCAGTCTCTCCCTTTTGGCCTGCCAGTGACACGAGAGAGGAGGATTTGGGAGGCACAGGGTTGTTGGCACTGCCCGATCCCACAGTTAACCTGTCTGTGACTTTCTCCTCTTATTACTTATCACTGTTCTCCTCTCCAGGCAGAGAGGAACACACTATCCTACAGAAAAGCACAGCTGTGGCTGCACAAACACCTGCCTTTTTCACATTTTTGGATTGGCTAAAGGTCTTTGCTTTTTTTTTTTTTTTTTTTTTTTGCGTGTTTGTGTGTTTGTTTTGTTTCGTAGGTGCTTACTCGAGAACTTGATATGAGTTTTTCATTACTAGACACTTCAAGCTGCGCCTCTTTGCAGTGTCTATTTTTGCCACTGAGGTGATTGAAAGGTGTTAGGTGACCGTCACCCTGCTCCACCGTTCCCTCGAAAATACTGCGCCCAAGCTGCACCCGAGGCGCACGAATATTTTATGTCTCTTTGCTGTGTCTGTGTCTGTATTTTATATTGTATGCAAACTAATAGCCCCATTTACAGGTTAATTCCTCCAGCTTTGAGAGGATTTGAGTGGGATGCGGTATGTGTGAATGGTGCTGCACGCGGGCGAGTCCGCTTCACCGGCGAAGCAGGGCTGAGGGAGGGTAGGGGTTGTGGGTGGGAGCTCAGCCCCCGTCCTCTCCGTGGGCCTGGCACGGGCAGCCGCAACCTGCTGCTCCACGCTGCCCTCTGCTGCCAGACTCCCTCCTAAAAGCAGGGTTCATGGCCCTTTAAGGAACTCACCTGATGCTAAAGGTCACACAGCCAGGTCTTGTCATCCTCGCGCTACGACCCACTCCTCCTCCTCCTCCTCCTCCTCCTCCTCCTCCTCCTCTCCCTTTCCACCGCTCCGCCGTCCCTCAGCGGCCACTTCCTGACTGCCGGAGCCAATCGGCTTCCGCCATCTCCTCCTCCGCCACCAATGCGGAGCGGCAATCTGTCACCCGGGCACTGGAGGACGCCACCCTGCTGGTCACCTTCCGCACACCGCCATAATGGCTTCTGGCAGCCCTAGAAAGATAAGTGATAGGATACGGGCAGAAATAGAGGAAGAGTGAGGGAGAGAGAGAACGAGGGCAGAGGAGAACGACTGACCGAGGGTTGGCGATGGGGGTCAGTTGGTTTAAAAGTCGCGCTCACTTACTGACCGCAGTCGCACCTTACCGCAAAGCACTCCACCCTCCTCCCACCCCTGCACAAAAAACCCCACCCCACCCCACCCCCTGCTCCGCCTCCACCCCACCCAGGCTTGGCCCAGTCGCTTTGCGCGATACTTCAGTGAATAAATGAGTCGTTTTAATCCGACTGACAAGCTGGCATTGCCCAGTCCTGCCCTCCATCTGTACTGGCGGCCAGCTCAGCGGCAGGCCCTGGGCAGCACCGTGTGCCAATCCAACACGCTCACAGCTTATCCTGGCTGCAGCTTCAGGGACAGAAGGGTTAGACCACCGCGCGGCCGCTACCCTCCGTACCAAAGAGCTATTTATATAAGAAAGGGATTAACCGCCTCAGTCTTTGATGGACTGGAACAAAGGTTGAGGAAAAAAGAGGCTTCTTAATTATTAATTCATTTCCGGCATTCTGGTTCCAGCGAAATATTTTGAGCTTCTTGTGGAGTTATGTTGCGTGATGGGAACCAAAGCCGAGTTATGCTCTTGTTTGAAGCGTAAAAAAATATCGTTGTTTAGTTAGTCATGCATTATGCAGAGCATATGACGGTAGAAGCATGCGGATATAATGACTCTTAAACCGCACACAGTCTGAAAAGACTCACATCGGTGAGATCACCTCACTCTCTGCATTTGCGCGTCATAGCACCCAGAACGTGAGGAGTTCCAGGTTTGCGTCCACACGTGCGCGTGTTTGCACCAGCCGCCTCAGCACACGTCGCTTGCTCGCTTTGATTAAGGCCTCAGACATCACATGTGCACCTCCTGATGAGGAAACTGCTGCGTGTCTTTGAGCAGCACTCTGTCTGCTTAATTATTCCCCTTAATGAACGACTCGTTAATGACCTACACGTTCAGCTACGCTGCTTTTTACACTTCGGCGCCTGCGCTCATTTGTTAGTCAATGTACAATCAATCGCTCGCGGTGTCGCTGTGCAGCGAGCGGCGACCGGGCGCGGAACCTGTAACTCCAGAGCGGAACCGCGGTGGCAGGTGGGGGAAAAAAAACCCTTAGGTCACGCCGCTTAAGTTAAAGCAACACCATGCGGACGTTAGCTTAGAACCACTAGCTGGCTAGTTGGGCTGGGGTCTGTAAGACTCATTTGCATAATCGTGACTGGTCACCTTGAATTTTCAGTTGTTGTCAAAAGTGAATGCATTACGTTTCATCGCTTTAAATGTCTACAGTTGGTCTACCATTTGTTGACAGACCAGGGGTCATACATTAGCATATTCACGACCATTCATATTAATAGTCATGTTAATCGTTTTTATTATTATTATTATTATTATTATTATTATTCAACTCATGTCTGTTTTGTTTTTTCCAAGGTGGATTGGGGGGGGGGGTGCTCAGAAAGTAGAAGGACCAGATCGGGGATCGTCCATGTCTAAGCTCTGATCCCGCCTGTAGCTCAGAGTAGCACTGCTGCTTGCTCTGCTCCACTCAGGGGTTAATTCTTTCCTGTCGTCCTTGGCACGGGCCGGGCATGCAGCAACATGGCACAGGGCTCTTGCTCCCACGGAACACAGGCTCACAGGCACAGAGAGAGCGTGTGATAGAAACACTGGCAAACAGGCGCTAAACCCTGCGCTCCATTTCCTCTTTCCTCTCCATGTGTCTCTGCTTTCGCTGGGCTCTCGCGCTTCCTCTTGACCAGGTGGCGGCTCTTAAAACATGGCCTGGGAGCTTCTAACCGGCCCAGTAGGCATGGTTTTTTTTGTCTGGGGCTTGAGGCCTGTGGGCTCGGGTGAGGGGGATGCTGGGTAATTGAGTCTCAGCTCCCTTCCAGGCTCTGGCTCGCTTTGGCAATTTTGGGTGCTCCGCACACGGAAAGCAGAAAATCTGCATTTATGTTTCTCTTGGACCCGCGTGCACTATCCAGGCCTACTGAGAACGTGATGATTTAACACACCCCACAAATGCCTCCCAGTCCCCACCTCTGCTCACTCACAAATGACTCATAAGTCAACGAGAAACCACTAGCACAGGCAGGTGTTGTGCTTAGAACCGACTCCGAGTCGGTAACGTGCGCTGCAGTATTTGCATATCGGCTCCACTGTTCTAACCTCGTGTTTCTGCTTGAACGCAAGCACCCATTAATTACAAGTCCCTCAGTGCAGGGCTGTTAAATGGGACGGCAGCCTGCACTTCTGCAGGAGGAGGTGCGGGACCGACCTGCAGTGCGAAGAGCCCCTGTAGCCTTGGCTTCCCTGCTGAGCAGGACCCAGAGCTGGGGATCATGTCTGTTTGATTGGCCCAGTGCCTCAGCCAGCAAATCTTTGGCCTTTGATCCTGTGAGTGCACAGAAGAGGGGCTTTGACCGAGAGCGGGGCGGTTTGCCGTCTGTGGGAGATTAGACACCCCCATCACTCGGTTGTAGTTTCACCAAAACGGCTTTGCCCTTTTTTTGTTCCGTTAAAAGCAACTTACTGCATGTCTCCCGCTGGGTGTCTATGGTGTGGGTGTTCGCCGGCCCGGTTTGGTAAAGCCGCGTGGCCTCTTTGGAAATTGGTTATAAAAACACCTCCTTTAATGTGCCATCCACTCAGGTCCCGGAGAGCGAAAAGAACATCATTCGATTATTTAGGTTGGCGCCAGACCTCGACAGCTGGGTAGCGGCAGAAGCCAAAAGTGAAATAAATCACGGAGTTTATTTTATTAAGTGGGTTAATATGTGAAAATGGTGTGTAATGTTTTATTCAGTGTTGGGGCAGGGACGTTTGTAGTGGGACACGACCGTGCTCTGCGTGCCGCGTGCGGATATGAGAAAGCGACGTCCCTTTCCCGTGCTCTGGGACTCTCTGCACGCTGAGGACTTGGAGTGATACCCACCTCTCAGGCCATTCCATATTAAACAAGTGCTTTGTAATTGTGCCATCATTACTATTCATCACAAATAAATACTTAAGCACGGAAAGCTTAGCAGCCTGCTGTTTTACAGTTCCCTGTTATTTCTGCGGCCGGCACGTCTGGCCGCCTCCCCAGTCTTTCACCCGGGCTGTTCCTCTGCCCTTCAGCTCAGCAGGACTGAGAGAGAGAGAGAGAGAGAGAGAGAGAGAGAGAGAAAAGGGTGACTTGCACTAGCCATATCCACCCTGCAATCCCTGGCAGTCCATGTCATTGTGCCCTCACTGTTACCTGAACCCCTCCCCATTCAACACGCTGTGTGTGTCCCCAGCCACACAGCTGCCTTCCAGTTCAAAAGCTACTCTCTCTCTCTCTCTCTCTCTCTCTCTCTCTACCGCTTTCCCTCTCTCACACACACACACACACACACACACACACACACACACACACACACACACACACACACACACACACGCACACCGACCCACATGTGTGGGACCCAGGGGCAGGAGTGGGCTGAACTCCTCGCCCTCCTCTGCTGCCGCTTTTTGGAAGGTGATCCAGCTCCTTCCCTGCCATCTGAGCCAGATAGCACGGTTGTGCTGCGTTCCTCTGCGGGCCGGGCCGAGCCGGGCCGGGCTGGCGCTGCTGCTGGCTGGCTGGCTGGCTGACTGGCTGGCTGGCTGGCTGGCTGCTGGAGGCTTGGCCGGCAGAGCGGACGCCCGGCGCCGGGCGCTGGGTTTTGCGCTGATGAATTGCAGGCGCAATGCGCGGCGGCAGCCGGTGAGCCGAGCCAGCGAGTGGCCGTCAAGCCCCATCAGCGGCTGCCTCCGTGAAGGGGGAAATCGCGGAGACAGCACTGACAGCTTAATTTAACACCGCACTGGAGTGAGACTGCGCTCGGGATAATTGATAACGCCGCTGCGGCGTGCACGCACCCTCACGCACGCACACACACACCCCCACGCGTCCCAAAGACCACAGGATTGGTCCCTAAGGGAGGCCTGTATTGCACTTATGCGCTAGCACTGCTGGTTAATTGCGGATTGGTATGAAGCGCGCGGCTGTGCTGCGCGGGGAAGCAGCGGTGTAGGCCGATTTTCCCAGCAGCATGGCTATAGAATCCCACTCTGTCATCAATCACCACGTCCGAATCATGCTATCTGCTGTATGGTGCTGCACATTTGCAGCCGCTGTCAGTCAGTGCGAGAAATCTGAGTGAACGTGTTTGAGTAAAAATCCTCCCTTTCTCGCTCCCTCATGATGGCGGAGAAGGAGATCCCTGGAGCGCTGGCACTGTGTGCTACGCAGACGCCGGCAGGGAAACGTTTCTGTCGGAACCGCTCTCCGGCGACGGGAAGAAGATGGAGCCGGGAGTCGGAGCGGAATGGTCCGTGCCCTCCCTCACCCCCGTGGCTCGGAATAAGCTGGGAAATAAATAAGGATGGAACGCTAGCAGAGCCATCCAGTGTGTCAGGCAGCCATAATCCCCTTTTAATTTCCTTTTGGAGCCTGTGCCAGGGCGCTGGCTAATGCTGGCTGCCCGTGATGCTAGTGCAGCCCGGGTGACTGTCCAGGACCGTGGTGGGTGGGGGGGTGGAGCTGGGGGTCTTTACTGAGATCCCGAAGAAGAGTATACAATAACAAGGCTAGGCCTTCATAGCCTTTACACGGCCTGCTTTCTGTTTGCTCAACACTCCAAGGGGATTTTCTGTGTCACTCGCGCATACACACACACACACACACACACACACACACACACACAATATGCATGCACATTCATTTTAACACACGCCATGGAAATGGACTTCCTTCGCTACACCCGTCTTCATGCACACGAGGCAGAAATCACTCTATAAGAAGCTATTTATATCTTCATTTATACAGGCTGGCTGTGATGTATGGGTCACACACCCTCTGTCTCCCAATCCCTTTCAATCCCACAACGCCCAGAGTAATATCTCCTCTTGAACAGCAATTTATTTTCCTCCTGTAGTGGAGTTATTTAAAAGAAAAGGTCTCATCATTAAAATGTATACTTTCGCAGCGCAGGGGGGCAAAGGGCAGTCGGCAAACGCCTCTTCTTCCCTCGGTTCACGTTATGAAAGTGCGAGAGACAGTAGAGGAGAGAGAACGGCCAAGAAAGGAATGGGAAAATGGAGCATGTCTTTGTAACATATTTGCCCATAAGGTGGGTTCAGACTAACAAAATGGAGAAGGTTAAAGTTATCCGGCGAGATGAGCGGATTTCTCATGACATTTCCGTGCAGCGGGGGGTACAGTAACGCTCCCGCACGGCTTATTATGGCCGCGGCGGAGGTCCGCGCCGCCGACGGCCGTGTTCCGCCTCCGTCACGGACCTGTGGGGTTTTTTTTGCTCCTTCCTCACTGCACGCAGAGGCAGAATTTCAACGTTTGCATATGGCGGAGGCTTTTCCTTTCATGTTCTGGAGGAGAGTCTTGCTCATGTCTCCTCCGAAACCCTCTGGCCAGCTAAAGGGTTATTCCTGCGTGAGTCTGCCAGTCTGATCCCCTCCACCAGCTGAAGTAATTAAAGGGTTATTAGTAAACAGATACTCATGCTCACTTACTTGTGCCAACTGTTTCATGCCATCTGCTGCCTGTGTGCGTGGTTTTGACATTGAGGGGTATCGGGAGGAACAGGCACGGGTGTTCACCTCGGAGGTGACATGCAACACTAAACACACAAGTATTATTAGGCAGTGATAGAATAGTCTTTGATAACAGTCAGATAACATGGGTCTTACTGTGTGTGTGTGTGTGTGTTTATGTGTGTGTATGCTCACAAATGTGCATATGTGTGTGCATTACAGTCTAATTTGATCATTCATCCTTTGCAATGAGAAGTTTTACATCTGTTTTATTGATGCCATATTTTATTTACTGTTTTGATTTCAAGGCAAATGATTTTATTACAATCACAGGCTACAGTATTCTTCATCTTAGCTCAGACTCTGTCTCTCACAACTCCTCTTTTTGATCCTGCTCTCTCTCTCTCTCTCTCTCTCTCTCTCTCTCTCTCTCTCTCTCTCTCTCTCTCTCTCTCTCTCACTCACTTTCCCTCTGTCTATCCACCACTTTCTTTTTTTTTTATCCATTTTATTTTCAGTAATATTGAAAGGATTAACCCCTCTGGCCCTTGGTGGTTACTGTTTCATTTTATTCTTATTAAAATCTTAAGAACTTCTTTATTATTCCTGTATGATACTACCTCAATAATCTGAAGCCCTCTCTTCTTGTGTGCTGCAGGGTGTGTGTGTTTGTGTATGTTTGTGTGCGTGCAAGCACATGAGTGTGTGTGTGTGTGTGTGTGTGTGCGTGCGCGTGTGTGTGTGTGTCTATGAGCTTGTGGGTGTGGAGTGTGTAGTCATGTGTGTGTGGGTGTCTTGCTGGCACAATGCACATGGTCTGGTCTCACTTTAGCCAGACCAGAATGAAATTTGTGTGTGTGTGTGTGTGTGTGTGTGTGTGAGCATTAGTGTATGTCTATGAATTTGTGAACACAAAGGTGAAGTGTGATGGCCATTGTAATGTAATAATTGAACAGCTGTATAGAATGTCAGACATTATTCTGTGATTTCCACCTTGCAGACATGGTGTAGCCTACTGTTATAGTCTCAGTCGTCTCCGCATCTCAGCAATGCAGACACCTGCACTGTCTCTCACTCACTCACTCAGGAAATCTGTGAGTATGCCAGCTTACAGCAAACTGCATTGATTTTGTGACACGTTGAGTTTGTCTAGAGGAATAACATCAAGAATGTTGTCACAGCAAAGCTTAGTGGATCACACCTGTGATTTCAGCAGCTTCTGTGACCTGGGGCGGCTTATACAGGAACATGGGAATGGGTGGGTGTACGGGTGGGATGAATCGGTGTGTGCGAGTGTGTGAAGGAAAGCAGGGCACCTGGAACTTCAAGCTAGTCATTTTGTCACTGTCACATGTCTATCTTCATTTCTTTTTCTGCTGTACAGACCCTGAACGTTTGTCCTTTTTGATGCTGAGTCCCAAATACACCATTTTTATCATGCGAGGTGAGCGGCTTTGTTGTCTCGTGCGAGGTGTGCCATGATTATGGCTTCGTTCTCACTTTAAGCACTGTACTGACAATGATTTTGATTGATTCTCTTATTATTGGAATTGTAAAATTGTTCTTGCAATTTTAAGTGCACATTTTTCAAAAGAAATCACACCTGCTCAAGGCGAAAACAAGTAAAAAAATAACCGCATTTCTGCGAAACAAAACAAAACATTCTTCCTGTTATCTTAACGATTTCATACTCTTGATGAAATAACGTACAGACTCCACCCATGTGATTTCCTCTCACAGATTTTACTTAGCCACCTCTGCAGCCGTGAGCGTGGGGTGCTGTGCTTTAGGATTAAAGTAACTCAGGAGTGAAGGAACTGCGCATAGGACAGTTGCAGCACAGGACGCCTGGGCAGTGTGAAGCCTCCCTCCCTGCCGCAGTGCCTGCAAGAGACGAGCAGACAGCCCTTCTCCTCGCTGGCAAACAGACATAACCAACCCCCTCTCCCCAGCCACCGCACTGAGGTCGCGGCGTCAAAATGACTCTTTTTATTACAGTTCATAAACACTGGCTCCCCCAGTGGCCCTGGGAAATTTCCCATAAACTTTGATCAAACAGACGTCAGCCTCCCTGGTTTTAAGCACCTCTCTCTGTGTGTGAAAATAGCCCTGCTCAATCATCAGTGAGGATAAAACAGGGAAAACAGAGCAAATAGCAGTGCAGTCAACGTATCGAGTCATTATTAGGCCCATCGCTGGGGGAATAGATTTCATATAAAAACAATAATTGTCTGTTCTCC
>NC_137504.1:3760000-3845000 GCF_041902795.1 Electrophorus electricus
GCTGTTGACAGGGGCTAAGGAAAGTTCCTGTTTTTCAAATTTAATCCACTATAAATGAGCCCCCAAAACATGATGCACTGTGCCACACATACGTGCATACTGTACTCGGAGATCATTACCGCTGCTCCTCCTGTATAGAGGTTAAAGGCTATGCAAGAATACATGCTGCACTTTTTTTTAGCTATGTATTTTTCTTCAATAGTTTGAGTAACAGTAATGTGATTCAGCATATTTTAGCATATAGTTTAATAAGCGTTTTTTGATTAATGTAAAAACTTTAAAGTTGTTGGTTAAACCAACAAAAGTAACAAAACAATAGTAGATGTATAATAAAATTGTGCATTTATTATTAATATTATTATTATTGATAGCTTAGTACCAGCATGTCCCAGCCAGTGGAGGTCAGTATAGAGTATGGGGGAGTGTTCCTTTTACCCAGTATGCCTATGCTTTCCCTAGTGGTCTTCAGTAGTTCTGTCTTTTCCTGTCTGTACATGTGTGTATGCTTGCGTGTGTGTGTGTGTGTGTGTGTGTGTGTGTGTGTATGCTTGCGTGTGTGTGTGTGTGTGTGTGTGTGTGTGTGCGTGTGTATGTGTGGATGTGTGTGTGTGTGTGTGTGTGTTGGAGGTGGGGATGGAGGGTGGGGGTGACCACGGCTAACAATTGGGCCCGACCACACACCACACCTATTGATCAGATAATCACCTTGTCACCTAACGGTAACTTTACACAGTCCCTGCTGAGAGGAAAATGGCCAGTATTGCTGATTGCTGAGCATCCGCATGCTCTTTCCTTTCATGACCGTTGTCGAGCTCCAACCCTGTCTGTGCGTCCCTCCTCTCTCGAACTTGGCGAGCAACATTTTCATTATTTGCTGAGATCGGGATGTTGGTCCCTCTGCCCCTCACCCAAGTTTGGAATGCTTTGACTTTTATTGAGGGAATGATTACTGGGTTATCTCTCCATCCTTGCGCCAAGGCCCTTCATGGTTCGCCCTGACTCTGGGCATGGATCGCACTTGATAACCAGGACAGTTGCCCTGGGAACAGCTTATTGTCTCTTTTCTATTGTTCTGCAGCTTCCCTCTTATTTTTAAATGTGTCTGTGTGTGTTTTACTGATTCTGGTGATTTGTTGTGAGTTTCTCCCATGGCGACTGTTTACCTCTGCAAGCTGTCTCACTGCCTTTCCAATTAAGCATTCTCCTTCATGTAGTGTGTGTGTGAGTGTGTGTGTGTGTGGGGGGGGGAAGCACGCGTGTTTGTATAAGGGCAGTGCAGCATGCCGACGTCAACCCATCTTCTTGCCTGGGGTCACAGGGGTCGTGGCACTTTGAGCAGGTCTGCCTTAACCCCACTAACTACAACCGCTGGGAATGTAATTTGGCTTCTTGAGGCTGTCTGGATAACAGTGATAACTGATCAAAGCCGTGATATGTTAAAAATACTGGCCCAAATGTGTAAAAAAAATATATTTTATTGGCTATGACAATAATATTGTAATGATGCGCTTATGTCTTTATACAATAATGTCAATGTCATTTATGTGTCAATGTAATATATCTTTATTTATGTGTCAGAAATGATAAAGTTTTGGAAAACAATTCATGGGTACTCCTTTAGCCTCATGCTATGACATTTGCTTGTTATTTTGTAGATTTTGTCCCACATATGTTATGAGATTTTCTTTCTTTCCCTTTTTTCATGAGGACATATTTTTCATTATAAAATCGCATATCTAAATCCATGTTTAAAATAAAAACTGAACAAAATAAGTTTTTCTTGTCTTAAACTGGCATGGTTACTGGTTGTGGCCACAGCATTTTGTAGCCTTCTTACTGAATAGTAATTGTGTAATAGTAAAGGTTTCTTATAGTAGACTTAATAGTTAAACTCCCATCGATATCAGTCATCAGGAGGGACAATCGTTAAAAAAAATCTTGGGAAAAAAACCCATGTCCCCTACATAACAATGCAAATTGCACTTTGATTGACTCTTAATTTCATCTGAAGGCTGTTTTGTTTGGTTTTTATTCTGAGTCAATGAGCTTAATCACAGGCACTGATCCTTCGGGTCTAAGCTCACCGTGTTGTGTTTTTGTTTGTCGGGAGCTCAGCGAGACTCTATCCGCACTTCATTAACCCTGAGCCGGGGACAATCCGCCGTAAGAGCCGAGGGATTTACCAGTATCCTTTCACATGCAAAAATCTCTGCGTCTTTTAACAAGACTAGGGAGCTTTTCTCGCAATCAGCTGCGCACTTCGCAAGAATAACCCTTTTCATTAATATTGAAGGGGTCTTCACTATCCTTGGAATGGAACAGGTTTTTATTATTATTATTATTATTTCGAAAATGGTTTGATCCTACGAGCGATGGCAATAGGATTTTGACTTTTTCCCATTCATTTGTTATCGTGATATTTCTAGGCTAAATTTGCAAAGTACAACGTTTCCACAGTATTATGGAATAATCCCAACAATAATATCTACTGGAGTAGCGGTTAGGGCTCTTCTGACATGCGCGCTGCGATAGTTTCAGCGGGGGACTGCTGATCACACCCGTTATCGATTTTCAATTAAAAGCTATCACTTCCTACTGTCTAATCGATACTATGCCATTCACTCGCTCCGTCCGAGTGATCTCCCCACACCCTGCGTTTCATACACAGATCTTTCGCCTGGTTTCAAGTCAGTCTTCGACACAGGGGAGAGACGGGTGGCAGGGGGTGGGGGTGGGGGTATGGGTGAGTGAGGGGGGTAGTTCGGTGGTGGTTGTTTGGGGGGGGGGGGATCGTGCCGTTGACCAGATGTCCCTTCGCTGATCCGGCCTGCAGTCAGCATTGCCCGGTGACCAGCTGTTAGAGCCGGTTGGCAAAGAACAGGCAACCAACACTCTCAAGAAAGGGGGTGGAAACAATCCATTTCCAAATGGGATCATTTAGGGCACTTAAACAATTACACACATTGGTGACCATTAATATTTCATCCACATATTGTTTATGAAAACGGAATGAAATGACATTATAAATGCATTGTTGTCGGCGAAGCGTGGTGAGTGGTAATACCATTCAAGGTGTAATACAAATACTGTTGTCCACTCGATAATTCTGCACAATGCAAAATGTATGTGTGTGTGTGTGTGTGTGTGTGTGTGTGTGTGTGTGTGTGTGTGTGTGTGTGTGTGTGTGTGTGTGTGGCGAGAGAGTGTGTCCACTGTTTCTATGAATATCAGTTATCCATTCCTTATAGGAGAAGTTTTTAAAGTGTTTAAACTTGCACATATTGCGCTATTCGTGACACCTGATTAAAGTGATATTTATAGTATAATCTATTATTAAGAGATAGTCGGGTTAAACTTTAAAGTGTAGGGGCAGAATTAAGTTTCTCGGTTTGAGGTTTCGGTGTGTAAAGCCTCCAGAAAATCTTTAGGCGTCTTTGAAAGGTTAAGTTGGCGAATATTCTTTCCTCTGGGTGAGACATTCTTATTAACTTTTTTTTAGGTTTGACAAATTAAATCCACGATGCTAACCAAACAGTGCGGGGTTTGAGCAAAGTGTTTGACAGTGTTTAAAATTATTCAAACATATTTTCCACTAATAGAATTTTCTGAAGTGTAATTTTATTAGATTACTTCTAGTGGATGTTGTTTTGTGGTTGTTTGTGAGCAACAGTGTACCCATCACACCTGCTTTGGACCATAAAATTCAAGTAACCAAAATGTTGCATTGTCATGCACCTTTTGTTTCATGGCTATCTTTCTTGTTTGTAATGTGTATTCAGGCCAGTGGAAACCCTCCGTGTGTTTTTTTAACGAACACATATTCAAGGTTCAAACAATTTAGCCCTCAGTGACAGGCTCCACATTTGACTGGATCTCTCCTGAGATGGAGTCTTGAATCAACATTTTCTTGATCCGCCTATACATCTGTGTAACAGAAACACAGTATAAATTACGTTGAAATAAAGCATTTGCTTGCTTTGATATTGCTAAATTACTTAGAGTTCCTATGTCGCGATGGTTTGAATTCTAAATTATGTATTTATTCTTTGGGTTAAATTTATTGAAGCTACCTCAACCAACACCCCAAAACAAGTACAAAAAAGAACAAGATTTGTCAATTTTGGTTGTCCACAGATTAACACCATCGAGAAACTTCTACAAGCGACGGCAGTGTCGAGTTTTTCTTTTTTATCGTTAGTATAACGTCGAGTAAATAAACGACTTTGAACTACACGTCTTTGAACTGTTGTCTCTGTGTCACGGTTCTCATGTGTCATTGTTATTAATAACTTAACCGAAAAGGAGGGTTTTTTGTTAAAGTTGTTGAATTCTTGAAATATCGCGCAAGCATTATACTGGATCGCGCCCGGTGTACTGGCATTTGAATCGATTTAATTAGATTTTTCTGTCTCTGAAAACACAGTTAAAGCACATTTGTTCTCAGTTTGTCGACGTTTCCACGTTTCACATATCATCATATCATGTCATTTAGTGAAAGATCTTTATTAGCACATTTATAAAAGTAATTCTCCTTACTTAAAGACCCCCCCCCCCCCCCCCCCCCCCGTGTGATCAGTAGCTTGGGAGAATATTCAAAAAGTTCATACTGCTATACACAGGGGGGTCTAAAGAAAAAAATCATCTTGAAATACGAGAATCACTTCACAAATCAATATTCTGCGTATACACCTTCACTAAAAGAAAAACAAGGTATTTCAACGGCTTTATACAGAATAATGCACAACGTCTGCTCTAACACATCGGGTGGGGTAATAGGCAGTATACCAAGATTGGCAAAACACGCAGAGCCTATCATTTACATGACACTAATCACAGCTGGTAAGCGAGTGCTTGGCATTTTGACACTGAAGTGGTATTTTGTTTTTCGTGTCACAAAGCCTGTTACCCCAAGTGCCTGCGCCCTTTATTAAGAATTACGCACTCCTTACGCACACATCATACCGGCAGTTGTTAAACAGTATCTGTTATGGCGTTTGAACAAAGGTTTTGCAGCACAAATATTCTTTATATTGTCTCGTACCTGATTTCATTGCGTCACCGGTAAACTGCGCATAAATATATTTTCCACTTCAGTGCATTCTGTTGTCTGACATTAGCCGTTGGGATGACAAAAGAACGTTTCTTTCCTTTTTCTGGGTTAAAAAATTATTCAATTCTTTGTATTCCACGTGAATTATTGATGGAGGGCATTTGATTTTGCACGTGTTGACCGTGTCCTTTATCCTCACCTGTGAAGAAAGACTTAACGGAAAAAAGCCTACACGAAAATCGAGATTTGTCTTGAAACCAGATATTCCTATTTACATGTCTCTTGGTTTTTCTTTTGTACATTTGAAAACATTAAATGAAATCCAGTTGCTTAGTGTTAATTCGTTTTGATCTCGGAACTACCAAAGGGTGAACCTGCTATTTGAATATTTTGTACACAGGGGCTTGAATCATTCATTATCAAGACGCATCACTTCCACCTCGTATCCTTAATAATAATAATAATAATAATAATAATAATAATAATAATAATAATAATAATGATAATAGACGGAATCGCCCCTGGTGTTTTTCCTTTGTTATTTTTGCGACCTTAATAAACATTTTCTTTCTTCCTGAACATAAATGGTAAACGATAGGCCTTTATAAATATATAAGTTAAATACAAAGGGGGAAATAAATAAATAAATAAATAAACAGTGACTACCAGAAGCAATCATTTCACCAACCAGTGTTTGATTCTGTCATTGAGATCTTGTAGGAAGTATAGTGGCTTTATAATAGGCTATATCTCGATAATTTTCTCACCAGTAGACTAAAACCTTTTTTTTTTTTTTTTTTTCTTTCACATTGTTCGTAGAGTTCAAAGCTGCCAGGTTTTTAGGTAAGTCCAATACATGCGTCTCATCGCGGCGGGGTAGGTCTGGCGAGCACTCCGGACAGGGAAGGTAGAGGCGGCGGCGGTTCGTTGCCGCCTTGCAGACCGTGCAGAAGAATTCGTGGAACGAGAGGTCGCTGCAACGCCGGCGGGGGCGCCGAGGGTCCTCTGTACAAGTATAACGCCGCTCCGGGGTCCAGATTCGACACAAGGCTTTGAGGATAGAAATACGGCGAGGGGAACATTCTTTGAAGGGCAGAGTAATTCCCAGCCTCTGCCAACAGTTCAAGTCCGACCGCGGTTTGTCTTTTCCACTTCGTCCTTTTTTGAGAAGAAAGAGGTTAAGTGTAAGTATGAAACACGGTAACGAGGAAGACCATTTTAAAGGTACTGCAAGCCTGACATAAAAATGTGTGGTTTCTAAGAAGCCGTGGCAACCAACGAAGGTTATTCGGTTAGAAATTTTGTTAACGGGAAATGTATGGCTAATTCATATAGGTCCCAAAGTTAAAGGCTTATTTGAAAGAAAAAAAAAGTGCGTTTGCTATGCTGTGTCCTACGGGTCTGCGCGAGTTCGGAGATAAAAACGGGCCCACTATATCTCACTCTAATGATAAAGTTTAATAGGGTAGTAATTCAGAAAACACAACAAGAACAGGAAAAAAAGATGTAATAATTTGCCCTTCACATTTGAGTGGCTGGTAAATGTGAAGTTGGCAGAGAGACATAAACCACGCCTCGCCATATGGCGCTCTGTGTGCTGACCACTGTGCCTCAAAGTTACAAAAAGTCTCAAAGTTTGGTAGATCTAGTCCATATGAAAGGAAAATGGAAATTACATTCATTAGGTAACACAGACAAAAGCCACATTTGCTATTAAATAATTTATAATAATAATTGAGTAACTATTTGGTTAGATATCTTAATAATTTATGAAGCATGGATGTGCCAATTTATAATTCATGTTTGAAAGTGTTCTGTTTTTGTTTTACAGCCTATTATTTAACCAGACAAAGGCCTATTAAAAAGAAAGAGTTGTGGAAATCAGCCATCTAAATCAGAAATCCGCGCTAATAATGAAATCCGATGTTGGGGTCAGTCCCATATTTAGAGTGTTATTCTTGTATACCCACGACACATTTAACGAAGTTAAATTCTCGAGAAGATTAAATCAGGTCAATTACTTTTTTATTCTTGAATTGTGTTAAATGTTTGAAAAACTCGGTACGCGCATTTTAGTGCGCCAGTTACTTCCTCTTTTCAGTGTGGCGCTTCAGGGGCAAATTATCCGCGCATAATCAGGTCACCTGACAAGGTTATTCTTCATGTCAGGTGTAGTCACATGGGCACAAAACAGCTCGCTGTTAAGGAGGAACTCAAGTGAGCTGCCACTCTGCACGTTTTCCGAAGCTTTTTCTTAACATAAACAAACTGTATTGTTAGGGAATTCGAGTTCTCCTGAACATGCTGCGTGATAGTCTTTTTTTTTCTACTTTCAGCAAATGGTTGTAAATGTGGAACTATAGTGTTCGCGTTAGATTGTATTCTTTTTTTTAGCAAAGGCCACACACTTACCTTCTGTTTTGGTACCAGGTTTTGACCTGCGTGTCGGTGAGGTTGAGCGAGGCCGCTAGCTCCATTCGGTCCTGCACGCTCAGGTACTTCTGGCGTTCGAAGCTGCGCTCCAGCTGCGCGAGCTGGTGGTCGGTGAACGCGGTCCGCGCCTTGCGCGGTTTCTTCAGGCGTACCTGGGGACTGTCTCGGCTGCTAGATATCTCTCTGTCGCCCTCCTCTTTCACTGAAAGCCCACATAACAAAACAAGCAGCAGGAGTGAAACGAGAGAAAAGCACAGGGAACGCGTGCCTGATTAAATTCAGTTAAGTCCGCGTAGGCCTGTAGTGTTTTTTTTTATTTATTTTTATTTTTCGAATATCTTACTGGACACGAGGCTTTTAGTTTTGTAAGATATTATAACATGACTAGGTTTCACACCCATGTTTGAAACAGCATGGTGGAAACTGGGTGTCTAACCCTAATACCGTTTTTTAAATATATATTATTGTTTATTATTTAAAGATTCTATACACAGGAAGATGTATTTAATTTTCACCTCCCTCTTTAATCTATAAGACGGGGAAGGAAAAAAGATCCTGCCTCTGAACACAGAAAGAGAGGGACACGACGCAAGGGATCGTGCCAGTTGAGTAGTTGAGTCGTCTCTCAAGGAACACAATAATCCGCCTAATTAAGCCACAAGGGATAGCAACCTTTCAACCGCAACCGGGGAAACTTCACAGGGCCCAGAATAAGAGCGAAATAAAGGGACCAACAGCCCCGTGCGTTACAAATCTGATTAGCACTGGGACAAATTGCACCAAATCCCTGAAATATAAGTGGGTGGAAACTCCAAAATCAAAGCAGCGTATATACTCTTTACAAGGACCATGGAGATGCAATGACTGATATGGAGAGTATCAATTTTGATCACCGCGCGCTCTTCTAGACAGGTTTCAAAATTCCTTGTGCATGTAACGTGAAAATACTGTAGCCGTTTTCGTATTACAGCTGAGACAGCTTACACTATGGCTAAGTTTAAACCCATCGTGCCCTACATTTGTTTGTGTGTAGTCTCCATTATGTTGATATATATGTCAATAACAATATCGCACACAGCACAGTAATGGCCTAGTGGTAACCACTACAGTGTGTAAGGTGATGAAAAATATTCTAATTGATCGTACAATTGTAACAACAACAACAACAACAACAACAATAATAATAATAATAATAATAATAATCATCATCATCATCATTCTGTGTTTTTGTACATGTAGGAAGGGATTTGGTTAGCGCTGGTTTGTTAATCTTGACAGTTGAATGATTTTCGGTGTATTGATTTTCCAGTGAAAACAATATATATGTTAGACCCGATTTAAATTAGACAGGTCCATGGTAGTAATTGTCAGTAGGATATAGGGTATGGCTGTTTTAGGTTTTACATGTAGTCTATATATTCCATGTGTAGAAAAGGTAACCTCTAATGTAACAAAAACATTCGCCTGATTAATAATAAATTTGGTAGTTTTCGACAAAGTTATGAAAATTAAGCATATATAGCCTGACTTAAAACATTTCACAATATCCGTTAACGCGTCTGAAATGTGCATTTTATAGCTACATTGTTGTATTTATAAATGTTTTTTATAGGCATATTTTCCTTTAAATAAAACAAGAATTTATACATATACGATACAGTATTGAAAATCAGGATGCAGGTGTTGTAGGATGGCTAATGAGCAGCACTTTTGCTAAAATAGCTTATTCAGGAGATTTTTCTGATCAGCATACTAGTAATATTCAGCAAAAATTGAATCTTTGTTTACAGAACAAAACCAGAGTGCAAAGGTGTTCAATTCTGATCTGGTTTAGTACTCTCGTTTCTTTTAGCTGTTATTCACACAATGCAGGCTATTTAAAAATAGATACAAAAGAAGCAGCAGTCCACGACACATTTTGGAAAGAATTAAGGCGGTATAAAAAATGTGCTGGTTTGTATGCAATTTCTTTTACTAAATTTCCTCGTAATTCGTTTTTTTTTTTACCTTTATATTCGCTATCAGATGATGAGTTGCTGTGGATCTTCTCGATGAAGTCGTCTGCGATTTTGGACGCCAGTCTCCCCGCTTCTTGTGTCGGTTGCCCATTACTTGAGTACGGCGCGCAAGCCGCTAGCGGCTTACAGTCAGCTAGAATATCTCTAATGAGGAAGGACGAAGTGACAGTCCGCGGTTGGGAACCGGCAGATATCGGTCCGTGCTGTAGATGGGACGGTAAACCGAGCGCGTGACCTTGCCTCTGCGCTGCGTCCTCGCCACACTCCCGCCTCGGCGACGGTGGAGAGGAGCAGCCGCTCTCGAGATCAGACCTCGGGCTGAACTCCAGTGGAGACCTGCATTCTCCCACCAAACTGTCCCCCTTTGCAATAACTGGACTTCCGGGCCTATGGGACAGTAGAGAGTCGATTCCAAAACTGGAGCCGTTTGTAGACGCCTCCATGGCCAGCCAGTGTTTCTCCGAAGTCAGAGCTCAAACTCTCATCTGCATTCGGGCAAGTTCTGTTTGGATGACGTTTGCAAAAAGATGTGACTTAATCACACCCTATCCAGCAAGAAAATCCAAAGCAGATTAGAAAATATTCATCCAGTGTCTGGTAAAATGTCTTCTTCCTTCCAGACTTCTGAAGTTAGAGAATATATCTGGGATGTAGAATTTCTGTATAAAGCAGACTCCGGCTTAGCCTCCAATTTCTTTTTCTCCTGTAGCTCCCCTGCCAATAAAGCCTAAATATGGTTTCGGTTGGCAATTTTAATTGATTTTCTGAAGCCTAGTATTTCTCTAAAAGTGGGGCTCGTCAATGATAACTTTGAATTATTTATCAGGTTATTTCAAGTGGATCATTCTGATCACACCACGATCACGCGCTAGTGCAAAGCCGCAAAGTTAGCTCGCGTGGCGCGCGTGCGAGTTTCAGCACCACGGACAGGAGCGACGCTGGAGTCTCTGGGCGGCGTCGGGCCTCGCGCAGGGAGCGGACAGGAAAAGGCAATTGTAGAAATTTGCATCAGTTCAAAGGAAGTTGGCAGTGGCGACCGATGCTGCTGGAGCCGGCCGATGTAGGCAGTCGCGTTCGGTGTCTAGCCCAGGTGATGCAAGCAGTGACCCGGTCTCGCTGTACGGCAGCGAGAAAAGAAAAAGTAAAACGGGTGCGAGAAGTTAGATGCAGAAGTGAATGCAGGTTAAGGAGACACATTGGGGAACAGAACCTTATACGCACGGTGGAAAAAGCCTAAAAATGAACTTGTAGAAAACTCCGTTGCTAGGTTTTTAAGGGCGCCCTTTCCACGTGAGTCCCCAGCGACGTGTTTCCATTGGTTGAAGAGTGTTTTGGGGTGTTGACTGGCTCGCTAAGAGGAAACTGGACCCCCCACGCCCACTAAACCCCTCCCCACCGATTCCTCACTTTGATTAAAAGAGACACTGAATTCATTAGGAGACGCAGATCCAACTGTTTACAGGCAATTTTCACACTGTTTGCTTTCATTACATCATTGATGAGGCTTATAATGGGGTTATTATGAGGAGCGGGTAGTGTTTTCTATTCGTTTCTTCTAGCGCATGTTCACGCGTATCTTAAACGCTTTCTCACAGTCCAGCCATTTTTAACTCCGTCCTCTTTTTAAAAATTATTTATTTTTTTATTTTTAGACAACTTACTATTTAAAATTAATACAGTTGGATTCTTTTCAAACTACGGACTCACGTTGTGCCAAAGTTTTGTTTCTTTTCACTGCAGAATAAATTAAAAATAATATATATATATATATATATATATATATTTTTAAAAATCATAGATTGTTTAATAATGCAGGGTAAAATAAATAATAAACGGAGGCATGCACAAATTGATAGATGTCGTTTCTTACTTAATTTATACACAGCTGCCCACTGAAGGCTGTTTGATTTGCCATTTATTTCAGTGTTTCAACATTGTAGGTGATGATTAAAAGCATCAATATTAAGAACAGGAACAATAATTGTTATAAAAATAACAACACCAAAAAATGGATTCATTATTAAATTATAGTTTTATCCAAAAAAAGGTCCCCTCTCTCACATATTGATTCAACTTTTGAAAGTGGACAAAACGCTGTTTATCGAACAGTCTTGGCGTTTAGCTCATAACAAGAACCTAATAGTGATGTGTTCAATGTTAATGAGCGGTAATCGGGCGACAGCTCTTTCTGAAAGCGCAGCGTGACGTGAAACTGCAATGCTATTGTCCTCCTTTCACGTCTTTCTCTGAAACAGTTAGCCCCTCCTGACTCCTCGACAGGTCCCAATAATCGAGCCCCCCATCAGAACAGCAGATTGGAAGCGCTATTCGGTCGCAGACACCGGCAGGTTAGTGAATCCGCTCCCCGCTCCCAGGGGGTCCCGACGCGGCTGCAAGCTGTCACGATGAGGCGGGGACTGAGACAGGGAGTATGCGCACTCACTTTACTAAATAATTTGCAGATGCTTTTTCGTCTAAGGTGTAAGAGACTGTTGTTGGTTTGTTTTATTTTATTTTATTTTATTTTATTTTATTTAACGTAAATAAAGTTTTTTCTTCTTCCATTTTTCGTTTTTTTCCATTTATAATATACAGGTGTTATTTTGAGCTTGGGGATAGGTTAAACTATATTTTACCTTTAACTGACTTTTAATTTCATTATATTTTTATTCTCAGACTGATCATTTTGTTCCAAGCCCACCTACTAAGAGGAGCTGATTTAGTCTTCAAAGCTCTTAAGCTTATAAAATACTTTCCATTAGTAGGCTGCACTGTACTTGTGCAAGTGTTTACAAAAATACATCTGAGTAATTAATCTTGTTTATATAATGTATATATGTAATTTACCTTCTAATGAATTAATATTTTAATGACACAAAATATAAAATCGACACAGGAGTTACTATATAGGAATTACTATTTGCTGATATTTTGACTGGATGTTTTCAATGCAGTTAATGCACCTCTGAGTGGCAGTTTATATACCAAATTTCCAGAAAACTTAATACTAAATATATACCAAATTTCCAGAAAACTTAATAATAATCCATTCTGGCATTTTGTTTAACACTCATTCTGCCTAAGTGACTGTGATGTTGATCTTGTGACATGAGACTGGTCAAATGTCTGCAATTAGAATTAATCTTGTGTGTGTAGTTGTATTTAAATTGATAGAAATGTAGCAAAATTTATGCCATTATAAGTACATTATCTGTTACTATTAGAGGACTCTAGGAATTCGAAACGATGTTATGGAAAAGAAAACAAATACTTGTATATTCAATCTGTCAGATGCACATTAACATTCAACAATGTTAACAATGATTTGAAATGCAGTTGCACAGAGAGTCATAGTAGGTACAACGTCAATGTGTAAGACACACAAGTGGTTTCACAATCAGAATTTTGACGCGTGAATTTTCAAATGAACAAGAGGCCAAAAGGCATCTGAAGAGCAAGTGCAGCGGTTCTAAAAACTGCGGGGAAAAAAAACTGAATGAGTCAAAGCGGAACAGTATGAAGAAGGAGCATACAACCTAGACTCTTGAGCGGCGAAAAAATGACACGGTCTGATGAGTCATCCTTCAGCCTACTCCAACTCAGCAGACATGTTTATGTTTGGAGAAAGACGAAGGATGTCTTCATCCCACAGTGCCTTCAGCTCACTTTTAAATATGGAAGTGGAGGCACAATGTTGGTAGGATGGTGTGGCAGTCTCACGGGAGTCATTAGGTATGTTGATTGCACTGCATGGTCGTGTAATGGCCATTGAATGTGTGACCACTATACAGACCTAGGCGACCCCGTGACACAAACATTGTTCTCCTATGATGTTCCTATTCCCAGATGGTGATGCCTCCATACACACCGCTGCAGAAATGCAAGATCAGTTTCGGGACACCAGGAAGCTGTCAGATGCCGTCCATGGCCTCTCCAGTTACCAAATTTATCCTGTATCCCTCGACAAACTAAAGGGTTTTTGAAGAATGGTTCAGTGTCCAATTACACACAGTTCAGGACTTGTATGATAGCATTCCAAGAATGGTGTTCTGAAGGCCTGACACCTTATTAGGTGCTTGATATCAATATATTGTTAGGTGGTTCCATTATTACGTCCACTCTGTTTATCCGCAAACATTTGCATGGCATATCATCTGAACCTTGTGAATGGAGATGCTAAAGCGAAGGCATGCTGTTCTGCTGAAATTTGTCACTCATACATATGTATTTAAAAG
This sequence comes from Electrophorus electricus, assembly GCF_041902795.1. Taxonomy (NCBI): domain Eukaryota; kingdom Metazoa; phylum Chordata; class Actinopteri; order Gymnotiformes; family Gymnotidae; genus Electrophorus; species Electrophorus electricus. Next base: position 3,773,737 of record NC_137504.1, read on the forward strand.
ACTCGTTTTCTTTGAAGGGAACGGGGGTTAGCAGAGATGGCAAGAGACTTCAAAGTGTGCACCCTTGCTGATTTGTCACTACACTTCAGCCGAAACAATGCTTGGCGTTCTGTTTAGTTATGTTGCACGATGTTTGTTAAATACGTGTTTGGAGAGGTGCAAGAAAATGCGTTGTCACCTTTTAGATAAACGTTGCCGTCTCAGTGTGTTTTTGAAACCCAGAGTAAAACATGCATTTTGGTAAAAAGATGTGTGAGGTGGAAAAAACAAGATGACTTAAGTAAGAGAAAACAAACAGTGTAAAAAAAAAAAAAGAGGTGCAACGTGGAACAGTCACGGATGCAAATGATGCACCTGAAAGCCATCAGCTACAAGACTTGACAGAAAATAATGAGAAGCGCTGAATCTTTTATAAGGTTAACACTCACATTTCCCAGTCAGCTGTCACACAAGAAAGAATTTAGCACATGCATGGAGGAGAAATAAGGAGAAATAAGGAGAAATAAGGAGAAATAAGGCTTCATCGGCTCATTAAAGCTGACAGGAGGGCTCGGGATGGGCAGCGGTCGCCGGCAGCGTGCCACCCCGTTTTGTGTCAGTAATTTGCAGCAGAGACATACCTACTGTGGAAAAAAAAAAAAGTGAGGGGGGAAGAAATTAGGATGGGACCGAGAGAGCGAGAGAGAGAGAGAGAGAGAGAGAGAGAGAGAGAGAGAGAGAAATGGCAGGTACTGATGGTGCTACTGGTGATGGGGTATGGTGTGTGTGTCTGTGTGTATGTGGTGTTGAGGGGGGAGGGTGGAAAGATCGCTAGCACGCCAGGAGTCTGATTCTCCCCTAATTGGAAGCATTGGGCATTGTCAACGGAGGATTTTCAGTCGCTTGCTGACAGGTAGAGCCATCAGGATGATAGTCCACTTGTCAGCGCAAAAGACCAATAAAAACAAACCACTTTTGATTTAATTGGAGGCCTAGCCATGGTGGGGTTGGAGTGGATGGTTGGTAGGATGTGGGTATGTGCGTTGCTTCGGGGAGAGGTTTTGCGTGTGTGTGTGTGTGTGTGTGTGTGTGTGAATGTGTTTGTAAAAGGACTTTTGAGGTGGATATCATCACCTTGTGTGTAACCACTCAGAGCACTGGCTCACATCCTTGGACAGAAGCGTGAAGGTGTGGGCATGTGGTCAGTCACTTCCTGTGGTGCTGAGGTTACAGAAAATGCCGGGTTTGATTTAGTCCCTGGAGGACTGGAACTGGTTCACCACTCATCAGAGTTTCCTCTCAAGTATTCACTCTCAATCTCTCTCTCTCTCTCTCACTCCCTCTCTCTCACTCCCTCTCTCTCATGCACACACGTGCATGCGCATGCAGACGCACACACATGCGCGCGCGCACACGCACTCACAAAGATGTCGATATGATGATGCCTCAGTGACTTGGGCAAAGGAACAGCTGACGTAGCCGACTTCTGCTATGCACAGTATGCTGTGATGGATTTAATCCAGGTCCGGCATGCCTCATGTCTGTTCAGCTGAGAGAGCTCATTTGACACCTGTATTCTGTAGTGTAGCAGAGATATCACAGAATATTCATATTCACACAAGAAGCACGTCATGATACCATGGTTTTGGCTTAATTGGTGCCCATTTCTCAGTAAGTGTAAGTTTGTTCAGAGAAACAGGCAGACCTCAGGGGGACGGGCAGACAGTGGAGCATGGAAGTGCAGCTTGCGGTGTGTGTGGCGGTCCAGCAGAACACAAGCTGGGAGGTGTTTTCTTGTAGCACCAGTACACACTGGCCTGGTTTACAGCTAATACCTGGACAGCCTGCTGGAGAACTAAATACTTCATTTTTGGGTGTGTTTTCACGCTGGTGCATGCACCGCTGAAAGCAGGCGCAAACCTGGTTAGCCGTAGGTGTGAAAGAAACAGCAGCTCCTACCTGACCTCTGACCTTTTTCACCCTCTATGCCCCTCTGAGCCCACGTGCATCATTGGCCCAGTGGTTTATAATACCTGACAGAGTTCATGAGGGACATCTGCGGGGAGGAGGGGAGGGTGGCCGAGACGGCCCAGTCGAGGGGAGAGGGCAGGGAAGAGGCACTCTGCCCATCCATCAGCCCGGTACCACGACGATCAGGGCAGCAGGCACGCGCTGGCACATCCGCAAGCTACTGCTCTTTGCTTGAGTGGGTCCAACCACGCATGCCTCGGACGAGCATCGTTTTCCAGAGAAGCCGTTCCGCGATCGGTTTGTTTCCGGTTGTTAAAGGGGCTTAGATAAGCGCTAATGTTGTTGCAGCCACTTGCCCCCAGGTGAAATGTTTGAAAAGGTTGGTTGCTGCTGGTTGTGTATATATACACTGAGAATTGTGGAAAGTATTCATTTGATTTCTTTTCTGAAGTTTTCCCCCTGTGTGAAGTTAAAGTTCGCTGACAGGTTAGTGGCAGGCACGTGATGGATGCCAGCGGTGTAGATGTTTCTTGTTGGTGACAGAATGAAATAAAAAACACAAGCCACAAGCACAAACACAAGAGGGATATGAAATGTGCTGCTATCACTAGGCATATTGGTTTAGCAAAAAAAGTATCATTTGGGCGCGTTATCACTATTTTATCAGTAAACTTTTTTTTTTTTTTTTTTGTATCATTTGCAGCAGTAATCCAGCTCATTTTCTGAATAGGCGGGTGGAAATGTAGGTGTGAGAGAGAGAGAGAGAGAGAGAGAGAGAGAGAGAGAGAGAGAGAGAGAGAGAGAGAGAGAGAGAGAGGATTGGTATTTTGTTAAGGGGACATAGTTCAATGTCAGCTTATGGCACAGCCATTAAAGAGTGATGGGGGGTGGGTGTGTGCTGCCTAGGCTGGGGGTCCCACCCAGCTGCCACTGGGAGACAAATGCAAGCTGTTGAACATAGATGAAGATGCCCATCCCTATCTTCCAGCCCTCCAGGGGGCACCAGAGGATCCTGCCCCAATCCCGCTCCGCTCCATCAGGGTTTTTGGGAGAGTTTTGGCAAGCCATGCCTGACACAATGAATCATTATGTAGAGTCTTCAGGCCGGGAGAGGGGACCGGTCTGAAGAGAGAAGACAGTGTGTAGGTTTCAGGACATGATCGTGCTGCAGAACACTGAGCACACACATGCTGGAGGTTCATTTAATCAAGCTATTCAGCAGCATCTGAAAGCACACACACAGAGGCAGGCGTGTTAGTGTTGTGATGGAACTCTTCAGAGTGGTTGTCTCGCTACCACTGCTCCCTGAGGTTACGCCATGTGATCGGGTAATGATTAGTCCATGTGATCGGGTTATGTCCGCAGATTCCTCAACCCCTGGACACTTCAGGTAGCTGGTTGTGACCTGATTGGTCTCATAAACCTATTATTACATGATCCCTAATGCAAACTGAAGTAGACTTGGATTCCCCCTGCCTTGCTCTGTATCCTATAATAGAAACATATACATACCCTAGTGCACCAATCACGTCCCATTTTGCTGTGTAGCCAACATGCACGTAATATGCGAGGTCAGAACATCTCAATTATCACACGTCCTGTCAGAGCTCAGACTGGCCCCCTAACCTCCCCCACCTGCCGTGACTTTTATTGCTTCATTAGTGCGCACCACATGCTATAGCGCAAACTCCTTCTCGCTCAGACTAACACTGAGCACTGTACTCACTGGTTCACACACACACACACACACACACACACACACACACACACACACACACACACACACACACATATATATATATATACACACACACACACACACACATATATATATATATATATATATATATACACACACACACACACACACACACACACACACACATATATATATATACACACACACACACACACACACACACACACACACACACACACACACGCACTGCTATGCATGCTGTTTTGCCACACCCATATCTATATCCACCCATATGCAAACCACTACTTTACTTTTGCACATACACACACACACACACACACACACACACACACACACACACACACTCTCTCTCTCTCTCTCATATGCATTTCTTTATGCCTTGCCTGAATCTCCTTGTTTTGTGATGCGTGATGTGTGATGTGAGTGAATATACTGGGAGACTGTATAGAATGTAGCATGTATAGAATACTGCACATTTCTGCACATTTGGATATGTGGGGCTCACACTTAACATCTTCCCTGCAGGAAAATCACTTTACATTTGACAAAATGTTTTTCTGAAGTTCCTAACTAAGAAGAAACTAATCCAATTCTTGTCACCAGAAAAAATTGTTTTATATACTAATATTCATGTATGCTGATCTTTTGTCTGAGCACTTTACAATATTAATTTTTTTATTTTACTTCTCTTTTTTAGTTCAAATATGTTTAACAAATATGTTTATCAAAAGTATATGTCAAAATATATTAGTAACATAATAGCAGAATTAAATACTACATGAAACAATACCTCAGCATAAATGGTATTTATACATAGTAAATAATGCATAGAAGACAATAGCTATATAAAAACAACAACACTTTTCTTAATTGTTTAAACATCATTATTAAATGCACACTGTTTGCAGTCCTTGAAGCTCATGTATAGTTTTCTAGTATCAGTTGTGTGAAACTGCAAACTCAACTTATTACAAACTGCTTAGACATGTTTTGAAAAATACCACAACCCTTAGTGTCTAAATACGAAAATCAAGAGAAAATGCATACATTTGAGAATCAGTGATAAAACTCTGACCTCAGTAGGACAAACTCCAAAGAGAATTTTTCTACACTTTTGTATCAGTGCTAGGTAATTGGAGAAATGAAGGAAGAAAAAGATGTTTCTAATATAGGATACAATACAAAATGGAAAAGACAGGTGTCTAAAAAGTATGCTGTATTTGTAGATGCAGTTTTATTTATGTAGAAAGTCCCCTTGGGAGTCCACAGCTACCAAACTGCCAAACCAGAGTGTTCATCCATTCAGCTTCTGAGCAAGACATCTGGACACGAACACACACACACAGAGGAACAGGAAGAAGCAGTGAGAGGCTTGAGGAAGCGAGAGAAGGAAACAAGAGAATGGTTGGAAGCAGAAGACGAGGAAAAGTCGGAAAAGCCTCAACTAAGAGCCGCGCTAAGTTGAAACTGTCACGACACTTGGCTTGAGTGTGAGAGGCAGGCAAATGTGCTCAGAAGGGTGTTTTACGTTACAGGACTCTGCTCAGGGGGACGACGTGTCACCAGGTGGATTTCGAATTGTTTACAGTACTGTGTCAGAACGTAACCCTCCAAAAGGCTGTGGCCATTCGCAGAGGCTACAGCTGTATGTTAACATGCCTGTGCATGTACACAAAATGGCTGCATGTTATTGTTTCTGACTGCTGTAATGCTATTTCCACGTCGGAGTGCTATCTCTGTCACAGCCAATGTGTGTAAGTCACCCCTCAGACTACACATCCAGGTGTAGGCAATAACTATGCACACTGTAATGAATTCGCACAGTGTGTGAAAGATGAAGAATTCCCAGCACATTTATAAATAATCCGCCAAATAATTACATGTTTTCTCTTCATGGTTTCTGCTCGATGGGTGCAGTAAGGACAGCAGCATACACTTTGTGTCAAACTGCGTTGTCAATTTATTGCAGCAGAACACATATGTGAACAATTCATTTTTAGGAGAATATTCATAATTTTGAAGTCAGTGTCTTTACTTTGCTCGCACTATTTGCAAAATGTGTGCAAGGTTTTGAGAAACGTGCTCAGGCATTGTAGAGCAGAGATACTGTTTCCCAAAGTGTGTGTGAGCAATTAAAAATATATATTTTTTTTAAATCAACAAACTTAATAGAATGACATTCTAAGAAGAGAAATGACATTTCAAGACACCTATCAACTGATCACCAGCAACCTTGTCTTTTATGAGCCTTTCACACACTTAAGGTCATATCTGTTTACATGCTTGTCACAGTTGCCATTTGGTATAGCCAGAGGTATCCACTATACAGGAGCTCCCGTATGACCTGCTGTACATGGAAGGCATATGGACTGTGTAGGTATTTCTGCCCTCTGTGTGCATGCATGTGAGTGTGTGAGCGTGTATGAGGGGATAGGGGGTGGATTGTTGAGAATAAGACCCCAGCAAATGCTCATTAGAGTTGACCTTGGCACCAGGAGCCTGCGTTTGATGGATCGGGTACAGGGCCAAACAAGCCCCCGGGGAGTCATGATCTTATCTCTTATTGTACACACACACCCCCCTGCTGACCCCGTCCCGCTCACTCACACCACACAGCCCTGCACGCATCACAAGCAGAATAAATCTGTGTCTGACAGAGGCGGTGGGGCGGGAGGTTGTGGGGGGTGGATGGGTGGGTGGGAGAGAGAACAGTATAGAGACAAGGGATAGAGGGAAATAGAGAGAGAGAGAGAGAGAGAGAGAGAGAGAGAGGGGTGGGGGTGCGGGTTGGGGGTGTATGTGAGAATGAAGGATGCAGCAGGAGAGAAACACGCAGAGGGCCCAGAAAACCCAGCAGCTCACTGAGGTGTCATTAACTACATAAGTCGCCTATGCTTTTTCCAGCCGAGAAGCCTGCGCGCACAGAGGACAGGAGAAGGCGTGCCGAGGCGAGCGCGAGAACGGAAAAACGGCTGGCGCGGGATCCAGGAAGAGGAGAAGAAAGAGACAGCGATCCAATCTGCTGATGAGTCTGTGCCGGAACGAACGGGGCGTCCCTCCGGCCAGGCGAGGGAGTCCGTACGCCGCGTCCCTCCCTCCGCTCAGATGCGTGCGTCCTTCTCCGCTCGAGCGCGCGCGTGTGCTCGAACCCTCCCCCGTGTGGCTGCCACTCAAACGCGAGCGCTCAAATCCTCCCCCGCACGCCTGCCACGGCGCCCGGTCACAGGACAGGCAGCGATCAGAGGCATGAGGCAATATTTACCTGCAGGAAGGAAAACCCGATCCGCCACCGGGCACACAGGCTCCTCGCGGCGCTCCGATTCCCTCACACTGCTCCTGAATGAGACTCCTTTCTCCTCTGGGCTTCTAATGGAGCAGTGGGGGAGACGGCTCCATTAAGCACTTTTGTTTCTTTATTCCTCACAGGTGCTCAGAAGCAACGCATGTGACGTAATGGGCAGCAATGCGTGGAGGTTTTTTTTTTTTTTTGTTGCATAAACCAGCCGTGCGCTGATGCAATGCAACGTCGGCTTTGCTTGGTTGGTGCACACAAAGTGGTTGTAATCTGTGTCGTTTTGCTAGGGGGACTTTAGTGAATGAGAGTAAAAGAGACTGTAAATCATTGAGATTACATACATTACTGTAAACCTAACTTGTGGTTTGGAGTGCCCGTGCCCTTTCTGCTGATATCAACACTCATTTCCAATTGAATTCTCCCATTGCAACAAAAGGATATTTTTCCGTGTAGGTGAACATTTGTTGTAAGTGTCTCGAGGTGTTAGTTGTCCTTGACAGGGCTATTTGGCCTGTGTGTCAGGTAATGCTTCCACATCAGGCCAGGTGGGAGCACTCTGTGCGTGTGTGTGTGTGTGTGTGTGTGTGTGTGTGTGTGTGTGTGTGTGTGTGTGTGTGTGTGTGTGTGTGTGTGTGTGTTGGTGGCAGGACTGAGAATAGCCATTAGACCACTGCTCAGAGCAGAGGGGCTTGGATGCCAAGCACAGGTCATCACACTGATGGAGAGAACCAGCTGGTGACTTAGGGTCAGTGACTCCTATGAGAAATGTATTTGTGTGTGTGTGTGTGTGTGTGTGTGTGTGTGTGTGTGTGTGTGTGTGAAAAATGCAGGCCATTTTTATTCGCTGGTATTGACCATTTTCTGCATTAGCCATCTAACCTCACTCACTCAAAAAGACCCAAACACTTTTTATTCCTGCGATTTAAAAACTGATGCCATGTGCAAGGTAATATTGGTTTGCCAGTGGTAAGAAGGATCCCCCTCTCAGAGTCCCAGAGTTCTTCTCCACCCCCCCACCCCCCCGCCTGCCTCCTATCGCTCGGGGGGGGGGCTTGATGTCTTTCCTCTGCAAGGTACCATTTGGAACCTGGTTTGACAGTTGGGGATGGATACACCGCAATGATGTTGCTGTAATTGCATCTGGTTGCATCATGAAAAAGTAATAATTCACTGTCAAGGACGTCAAGGTGTCAGCGTTCAGCGGAACTGATAAGTTGTCAGCGGCAGAGAGAGTTTAAACCTCTTTCCAAAGTCAAGCCCTGGAGAGCTGGAAAAAATAAAGGGAAGACGCCGAGAGGAGGCGTATGTGTTCATTACCGTCGTTTTAATCTGCCCAGGAAATAGATGACAAGCACCTCGCAGGAGATGAACACACTGGACCGCTTTGGCTGAAACCCCCTCATGGCCGGTACGTTACCCATATGCGGCTGCAACAACATAAGACTTGTACTGTCATTTCATAGCTAAAGAAGTCTTAATTGTAAGTGAACCTGTATTTTCAGTCAAGTTTGTCATGAATTGAAATAATATCTCATTTTTTACACTGAGGCAGATAGACAGAAGTCGGAAGGAAACGAATTTCTAAGATACCGTCGCAAACACGATGCGCTTTGCTCAGAAGACGCCGACGGACTCGCCGCGCTCACGTGTGCTTGGCTGATTCCGTGTAGGAGAGCACGCTATGACCACGTAGGCGTCTGCTCACACACACACACCTCAGCAGGGGAGAAGGCAGTGCAGTGGTTGCGTCAGCAGCACCGCTCCGCCCCATCTCTCCGAATATTCGCAGGTGAACACTCAAGCAACACTCATGACTCGACTCATTTAAGGTCCTGAAGTGATTATCTCACAGTTAATCCAGTTCCTGTGTCTGCGTGACTGGGTTTTAAGTCTGCACTGCGGTATTCAAAAAAACCGACATGGGGTGGGGGGAGGGGGTGCGTGAGCCCAGGACTAAACTGACTGCCGCTCGTTGGGCAATAAACCACGTCGTGTTTTCCTTTGACATTTTCAGGAATAAATTTAAGACAGCTGGTTATTGCCTCTTCTTCCTCCTCTTCGTCCTGGTGTGTACGGCTTCGCTGTCTCCAGCTGGGTGTTCGAGCGGGGAGCAGGAGCAGCGGGAGCTGAGCGACGTGCGTTCGGGAAAGACCACGTTTGCCCAAATGCCCAAAGGTTGATCCCATTGTGTCTTAATGAAGTGTCTATGGACCCGCTTAGACGCGCAAAGGGACGGAGATTAGACTGGGAAGTTATGGCAGAACCCATCGCCCATAATGCAGAAGAGTTTGCCAAGAGGGTGGGTGGGTTGGCGGTGGGAGCTCCATTGAGTTCCCAGAGCTTCAGAAGAATGAGTTAATCGGAGATTCCATCACGATCTCTGCGGCTGTCCATTTTCCTGCTGGCGTCTCCCTTCTCCAACCGTTTCACTTTCTCACACTTTTCTCTCTTTCATTAGTTTGTGTACGCATCGGATTCCGTTTGCGCGAAGATTAGCTGACCTTGTGGTCACCGCGGTGACCTCGAACCACACAGCGAGCGCACACAGGCACACAAAGGCGCACAAAGCCGGTGGTCACCCGGCGACGGAGGGACGCGGTAGCGGCCCCGGCAAACGTTCTCAGGCGCTGAAACCATGACGCCTCCCTCTGTGCCTTTCTAAAAAAAATTTTTACTGCCGACTGAGCCTTCTGCTGCCCCTGTGTGGCAGAGTTCAGCCGCGCTGCACACAAAGCCGCGGGGTCCCTGTGCCGCACCGCAGTCTGAATGCGCTGCCGGCCCGTGTATCCCATGAGGTCTGGCTGTAATTAAGCACACGCGCTCGTTAGTAGCCTGTCCCTCTATCTGTTCACTCACCTTTGCCTATATCACTCTGTCTCAGCACTCTCCCACCACCCCTTAACACTCCGCGGTGTGTCAGATGAAGTGATTGCTTCCCTATCACAGCCCCCTCCCTCCTCCCACAACCCCCCCGTGGCATTTAGCTATTCTCATTTGCATGTACATGCCCTCGCTGTGCGGCTGGCCGACCACTGAGATTGATCAACAACGCAGCGCCGTGTTTTATTACATGTCAGTCGGAGGCAGAAACCGGACGCAGTGGGCATACTCATGCACGTGCACACACACACACACACACACACACACACAAGAACATGCAAACAAAGACACACACACACATATATATTGCGTGAGAGGACATGTCTGAAATGTGTGGACACAGTTTCCACATAAACGTGTATAGCATCCATTGAGACGTGCACGTAAACAAACACACACACGCACACACACACACACACACACATGGGTAGGAGCAGGGATGTGCAGTCACATTGGATCTACACACAGACAAGACGCCATGTGTCCATGTATAGCGTTACCACACACACCATTCATGTGTGGGACCTGCCAATAGCTCAGTGAAGATAGTCGGCCAAGTCTACCCAGTAAGTCGAGTTCTTTTTCGCTGGTATTTCCAGCACTGCCACCGCCACCAGCAGCTCATAATACTGTAGTGTTCTGCCATGATGTCAGCCTTATTATATAAGTGATTCCTTTAAAAAGAATCTGTCTTGGGGAAACCAACGGGATGAATCTTTAGGGCTTAGCGTGTTCACTGGACAAAACTGATTTGGTACAGAGGGATTCTGACTTTTGGGGGATGGGCCTTTTCTAACGACCCGGGTGGGGTCGGTACCAGGGGAGTCCACTAGTACCTGCAGCTTCAGGCTGAGGGGCTACGCCTACCCCCCCCCCCCCCAATTGGCAAAGCGCGTCCCTACACATTAGCTTGTTCCAGTAGACACTAAGCATAACACTGACTGATGTTTATGCACACATAATACGTTTAAGAAGAGAAATGCATCATGTATTATGTTTTTTAGCTTCTTTCTTGGACGTTCTCAGATAAGAACACTAAGAGCTCTGTTCTGCCAGAAGGCCACAAAGCCGTCCGATTGGCCGACGTGTCCTGCTCAGTGCTTGAGAGAGAAACATCACAATAGTCCAGGTGGGAATACAGCCAGTGGAAATGTGTTCTTGAAGACCACCCTCCAGGCGTTACCCGGCACATCCGGTCTGGATCCCTTCTCCGTAGTGTTTACATCATATTTCATCCTGCTTCCTGATTGTTCCAGTTCCAGTAATGTAATCTCTCAGTGCCCAGATTTACTCAAAGGCCCGATGACCTGGATCTATCGTGCCGGATTAGGGTCAGTACGGAACTGTGGTGGATGCCAGTCAGCGTGCATCCTAAACTGCAGTGGTGCAGCCTGAATGGAGCACAGCATGGTTTTCATGCATCCAGGAATAGAGCTCCAAACCCTTGATGTAGGTTACATCACAGTCTCATGATAAATTCATAAGACATATAATGAGCAGAGGTGGTACTATTGGATTTCCTTCTAACCAGGTTGTCAAAAAAAAGGTGGTGGGGAAAGAATATGACAGCTCGTGCCATGGCTGACCATAATCATACCGGACCTGTTTGCCTCTTATCATATTCATATGTCAGTCGTTTGTGAATTTGCGTTCATCGTATCTTTGTGCGTCCTCCACACAATCACCTGTGAACACTGTTGATGTGTATTTCCGGTTACATCTTGGGCATGTCTGCATTTCATCATACTCATCACATATAAACTCAATCGTTCGCAATCTGCATGGATAAACCAACAAATGCAGCTTGGAGACGACCGTGCCATGTTTGTTTGCCTTCTTGTTTTTCTGAGAAAACTGTTTTTGAAGACTTTGACGGCACGCAGCCTGCCGCCCCTCGGACGCCAGCCGGGGCTGTTGGATATTAATATGCACAAACAGAGGAGGCAGGACAAAATGCTGATAATGAAGTGAGGAGGTGTGGGGGAGTGTGGAGCTTAAGACCAGCCACGGGGGACTCAGCACATGGTTAGCCATATGCCTCCGAACACAGAGCTGCCTCCTCTGGGGTAGCAAAGGAAGCACACTTTCTCTCAATTACACTCTCTCTCTCTCTCTCTCTCTCTCTCTCTCTCTCTCCTGTCTCAATCTCTCTATCCCCCTCTCTTTCATTCTCCTCTTTCTCTCTTGTTCCCTCTGTCCACTGCTCTGTCTTTGTGCTTTCCCCATTATCCCTCCCTGGCTCGCTATATCCCTCTCTTTCCCTTCCAATCTTTCACTCCCTCTCCTTCTCTTTCTCTCTCTCTCTCTCCCTCTCTCTCTCAGCCTCTCTGGCTCCTGTACTAGCACGCCTCTCTCCAGGAGCCCCTGAGCTGTGGCTCATTCAGAACCCTCCTGCCTCGCCCGCTTTCCTCTGCCTTTTGGAGTGAATGGGAGGGAGCTGGCCCAGACAGAGAGAGTGAACTGCTAACACCGCCTCCAGCAGTGAAGAGCTGTACCTGCTACCAGTCTGTGCTCTCTCTCTCTCACTCTCTCACTTTCTCTCTCACTCTCTTTCTCACTATCTCTCAGGTCGTGCTCTAGAGATTGTTATATTAAAGATATTTGGATACAGAAACCTGTGATTCAGGAGAAAGAGACAGAGAGTGTGAGTTGTGTGTGTGTGAGAGAGAGAGAGAGAGAGAGAGAGAGAGAGAGAGAGAGAGAGAGAGAGAGAGAGCGAGAGAGAGAGAGAGAGAGAGGAGAAAGTCTCTTTCACTTAGGCATGTGGATAGCGATTGCAATCTGTGATGCAGTGCAGATAGACTCAGAGGGAAAAGAAGAGAGAGGGATTGTTCTCTTTTCGATCTCGTCTTTAGCTCAGCAGCCTGGCTGAATGCGTGCGGTCTCTGGAGACAGAGCGTGAGTAATCCAGACTGCGTCTTCCTTTTACCCGGACGCCAGGATCAGCGCTCCTCACACAACTAATTAGAAGATAATGGGGAGTAATGCGGCCCGATCCGTGCCCATTACCTCCTGGCACTGCCAACACAGCGCCATCTGGTGCCTGATCTGGGCACAGCAGATCCTCCGAATACAGTCTTAAAATTAATCCAGCTCCACCTTTCCTGTGTGTGTGTGTGTGTGTGTGTGTGTGTGTGTGTGTGTGTGTGTGTGTGTGTGTGTGTGTGTGAGCATGCAAGTGCGTTTGAATGTGGTGCAACGGAACGAGAGAGAACAGATGAGACTCCTTTATGCCCAAGATGCATCCCTTATTTTGCAAAAAAAAATAAAAATGTAAGTGATCCAAACCTAAGTTTTGACTTCATACGTTCTTCTGTGTGTATGTGCGCGCGCGTGTGAGTGTCACCGCACCAAAGACACGATGTAATTGAAATAGCATAATTTTGATCCACCTGGTGCCGTGTAAAGTTCTTTTCTCCAGCTGACATCCTGGTTAACGAGACTCTCCAGCCTTTCCTGGACAAGTCCAGCAGCAGTCTGTGCTGGATGGGGTGGGCGACTCTCTGTACGGGCCGTTCTTATTACTGTGTGATAAACACAAGTCATAAACAAGCAGCAAACCCAGACCCAATACTAACACAAGCAGCCAAAAGACTCTTATTGGTTTCCATGGTCCAGGGATCCTCTCACCACCCAGCTTTTATTTATCAGCAACACCTTATGGGTGTACTGTTAGAGACTATAACCCATCTGTTGTTTTGCCTTGTTTGTGTTAGTTGTCCTCCACCTCTGTATTTGTGGTCATTTTCTGGCCGCGCGGCTGCCGCCAGCCGGATGTGTTTGGACGTTAGACCACTCGCAGCCCCGCTGCGACAATGAGACGCTGACACGTGACACGTGTAAAAAAAAAAACACTCCCGCAACACCGCTGTGCGCTCATACCGGCGCAAACACCCACTACCATGTCAGTGGCACTGCTGGACGGAAAACGCTCTGCCACCCAAATAATATCCGGTCAGCAGTCGTCCTGCTGCTGGCGAGAGATAGACGCGGTAAGTGGTAACAGATGGGACGTGGACGCTACGCCTAAAAGGCGTTTCTGAAGTAGAAAGGTCCCTAATGTGGCAGCTGTGTGTGAGTGTTGGTGTAGGGTGGACAGTCTTAACACAGTGGACGGAGAGTGTGTGCTCTCGGCCAAAACACAGCAGTCAGTATTTATGGATATCAGGGAGCTGTTCTGACCTGGTCCCATTTGTGTGTAGCCCACACCTAATGCTGGGTCTGTTCCGACAGACATTGTTATATTTACATGTTTACAGTTTCAGTATTGGGCAGACGCTCTTATGAAGAGCAACTTACAAAAGTGCTTATTCCTTTACACACAGAGTGTATCATAGCCAGTACAGTAGGTCAAAGTTCAAGATACCAATGAACTAGAATACTGCTGAAATACAGGACTCAAAGCTGATGCCTAGAAGAAGCTCAAACTAAGTATAAGTTCTATATCAGACAACGTGCAATAAATAACGCACACGATTGTCAGGAGGTGAAGAAGCAGGGTGCTGCTCACATGTGGATCCAGAGTACAAAGGGCCTGTCCAGGACTTGAACCCAGGACCTCTCGCACACAAAGCGAGAATCGTACGCCTAGACCAACAAGCCTATTCCTGCCAAGACTGGTGTCCTGCAGAGTCCTTTAGTGTCCTGCCTGCATCAATGTTCCGGTCAAGCCTGCTCTCTGCAGCTTTTTCTTTCAAAATTGAATGTTTGGATTTTGTTGTGTTGTTGTTGTTGTTGTTATTTTTTAAAGAGGGAATTAATAAAGCAAAGGCCCCATGAAGCACTGTTATAAGCCTTAGATAATCAGGAGAGTGATGCTTTCTGGTTGCCCTTTCCAGTCAGAGGGACTAATCTTTTTCTGCGTCTCATCTCTGGTAAGTCTTGCAATTATTCTCATCATGAGTGTTTTACTGTCTCTGCACACACTACTGCAACAACAGCTACCCCCTCCACACAAACACAGAAACACCCCAACACATAAACATACAAACACACAGACACCAACACACCAACACACAAACATCCAAACACAAACACACAAATACCCCCACACACAAACACCCCAACACACAAACACCTCTCCACACAAACACAGAAACACCCCAACACATAAACATACAAACGTCCAAACACACAGACACCAACACACGAACACACAAACATCCAAACACAAACACACAAATACCCCCACACACAAACATCCCAACATACAAACACCCAAATGCACAAACACCCAAGCACACAAACATCCAAACACACAAACACCCAAACCCACTGCCCCCGCCCCCCGTCACCCTGTGCTCTGCTAATTCACTCTAGCTGCAAACCTGGCTCTTTATTGAGATGCTAACTCCCTTTATGAGCACCTAATCCTGTAGCACGGGGGATAATTTATAGGGCATTTACATGAGGAAGGCCAGCTAATTGGGAGCATGTGTCTGCGTAAGCCTGTATCACGCCTGTACTACAGATGAGCTTTCCCTGGGAGTGACATCATCTCTCCCTCCTGCTTACTTATCTCAATAACCGTCCCCTAACATTAAACTGCGTTAGACGACATTCAGAGCACCCCTTGCCTCGCATAACCAGCCCCTCGATGGTCTCTGTGTCCCCAGCACTGTCATGCAATGTTGCGAGGTGTGCGGATCGCTATCTCGCCCCCGTGGTGCGGTCAGGGCGGCTGTGTGACCTAGTTGTGCGTTCTTTATGTCATCCATCCGCTTTGCGTCAGTCTCTCGCGAGGCGCGCGAACACACGGCACGGCACAAGCCGGAGCCAAAAGGTCGCTGACTGCTGATCGGTCTGAGGTTAAGAAACAAAAAACACCATTAAGAAAAAGCAGACGCTTGCACTTAAAGCGTGATGCCTGTAATTTTGCACTCGAGGATAATGTTGCGTCGGGTGTAATGTGCAGACCCTTGAAGTGAGTGGGGCTGGGAAGCCCCCCCTTCAGTTTGATTGAACACGTCCCCGGTCCGCATGCAGCTGTCACCTTTGGCTTACTGCCATGCACAGTGGCTGAAAAAGTGCCCGCGAGCAGCACTGCTACACCTCTCAAGGGCTGACCTCTGACCCCCCGTGGCCTGTGGGGAAGTGTTCGGGTTGGTCTCCACCAGCTAACTGGCCCTTTACGCGGCGATAGTGTCAGCTGACCTGTGGTGACGCTCTGCGGTCTCAATGGAAAGGGTCTGGGTCTTGATCCAGGTGGAGGAACCCCCCCGACACACACACACACACACACACACACACACACACACACACACACCATTTCATTTCCATGCACTTGTTTGTAATGGATTCACGGTTATAGATTGGGCTTTGTCTGGCTGCGCGTGTACCGGCGCTGGTCCCAGCTGCTTCTCATTAATAACGCGCCGCTGCATGCAGTCCGCCGCGTCCGGGCCCGCTTGAGGCTGGCGAAGGCGCGGGAATGATTCCGGAAAGGCTCCTCCGCATCACGGCTTCCTGGGAGAAGGATGTTTCCGTGCGGCCCGGCCTGTAGGGACTGAGCTCTGAGCGCGGAGAGCGAGCACGCGGTGAGCTTCGGGTGGTGATAGGCACACAGACGTACTTCTATTGTAGGGCTCGCAGAGTAGCAGAAGCCCTGAAATCTGCTGGCCTGATCTTCGCCTTAGGATCCAGAGAGGAATAAAGGCATGGAAATAGGATTTATTTAGCATGCCTCATCAAAAGGGAATTAGCCTGCTCCAGGAGCAAAGACAGAAGAGGCATTTCGGGAGAAAGGAACCGATGGGCCACTGATGCTCCGCCCCAGATCAGAACACCCTCAAAAACCTTTCTAGCCTTTATCCCAGTGGCGTCGGACAGCTTCCCTCACCTGGAGCTTTAAAAACTCTAAAAGCAACTTTGTCAACTTCGCTGCTATATCAGAAAAGGCCTCAGACTCACTGCTGTGTGGGCTGCGATGAATCAGCAGTTTTCTTTCATTCAGATCGCATGCATGCGCAGCCCTTAGTGATGCAAGCTAACTTTAATCTGTTACAGTGGATGAGTGCTCTAGTTTGAATCTGTTACTGGGAATTACTGTTACCTTAGATTACGGTGTTGAAGTGTGAACTTTCACACAGAGTGTGAGAAAAGAGCCTTGTCCCTAGGTAACCGATGCCCGTTCTCATAAAATCGAAACAATAAATGCAAAAACCTATGACAATATTGAACATCCGTGTGTAAAGCTAGGTGCTCGCTTTAAGGCTAAATTCACGCAAATAAAAGTTAAAGTACTGTGAGAGTTCAGTAAAATAGGAGAGTGAGTTAGAGTTCAGAGGTTAAGGTGCATCTGCCTTGCCCTAAGAGTGACATCACCCTTCTAGCTCTCTGTTTTTACACACTCCCTTCCAGGACACGATACGTCGCTTCCGTGGCAACGGCTTTGAGGAATCCGGCCCAAGACAGTCAAAAAAGTGGTGCATCTTCTACAGTAAACAAAGGCCCCGGAAGCAGAGTCACACCTCCCGCCTGCTGCCGCATTAACACACCGATGAACCCGGAAGGGCGCGTCTCGCCCCGTGGTTCCCACGCTGTGCTTTCACAATTCAGGGACACAGAGCAGATTACAGTGTTGTTATGCTCTGCTACTTAGCCTTTGTTTTGCTACTCTTCATTTTGTCTCTTGAATAACTTTGGTTTTCCTATAAGGCTAAAATGAGGCTAAAACCATCGTTGGCATAAATAGGGACTTCAATGCTTTGTCCCCTGAACTGTTGTACATATTTGCATTCACTATTCCTTCTTTTCCCACTTCTCTCTCCTCTTCCTCCTCCTCCTCGTCCTCCTGGCTCCTCTTCCTGCAGTATGTCTTCATATAGGTCCCCTGCACCTCTTTGACCAGAGCACGTGGTGCTGTGTCATAATCAGGATTCGGCTAAATCTGACCCTCCGTTGTTGCATCTCTTGACACTTCCTGTTCCGTACCGGCCCCGGCTCCCACAGGCCCCTGGCGCGTAGCACCCAGACGCCTCCGCCCGGAGGCGAACAAACTCCATCCGTAAGCAGCTCTCCCTCCCTGCCCACGCCCACAGATCCATCTCGCCCGTGCGCCCACCGCACCGATCATGGGCGAGGCCGCATTACCGTGATTTATCGTTCCCCGCGCTGCAGAGCGGCAATAGATCAGCCAAGCAGCGGGAGGCGCATGGAGGAGGGGAGGATCGGCACTAGGGCCTGCCGAAAAACCCATCTATGATAAAGTGCTGTGTGACACACTTACGCTTGCTCTGCCACAGCGGCTGTTTTACACACACACACACACACACACATGCACAGACACATGCATACACAAACACACGTACACCCACGTTTCTGGATGTACACATCCACATGCAAGTATTTTCTCCAACCCTATACTTCTCCCATGCCCAGTTAATGTATACTGGAGCTGGAGGCTCACAGGGTGATGTGGATCCTTTTTCCTCTAGCTTTGTTAGTGTGCACTGGTTTCTGCAATGCACCAATCAACCAAAATCCTAAAACACGAGTGGGTAGGTGTGGCTGAACTGAACACGGAGACGCTACTGGCCACTTCACCTTGTAGAGGAGTGGCAGATGGTGTTGTTACACCTGAGCATGGGTCTCACCCTTATCCGTATTGCTAAAAGGCCTGTTGCGTGCCACACTGACCCAGGCCCCGGACGCCTGTCATGTCTCGCTCAGTGGAGGGGGAAGGATCTCCACTGTATTCACGTCTCTTAAACTCCGATTAGTGTGGGATTATGTCATTAGAGATGCGATAAGCGCGCGTCAGTGTACGGCTTTGGAAGATGATCGTCCACCTTGCATCTGGGTCATGGGTCCCAGGAAAGCGAGTGGCTCACATCTGTGTCTTGGGAGCGGGGGGGGGCTTTGCAGACAGACGGAGACAGAAGAGAACGATAGAAGACGAAAGAAAGTAAAGACCTTTGCATATCACATCCCTATTGTGGGGCCATTCAGATGTGGCCTCCCAGCTAAACTGCTAACAATGGACAGGGGAGAAATCCTTCTTTCCTACAGGGGGCCAGAGGCATGGACTCTATTATCATAGTCATTTAAATACAGTAATCTCATTTTCTGCATCAGTCAGAGGGGCATGCCAAATTTGAGCGTGCGCGTGTGTGTGTGTGTGTGTGTGTGTGTGTGTGTGTGTGTTTTGGGGGACAGTTGGGCGTTATGCAGGATTAGTGCCCTTTTTTCATTCTATTGAGATTTCAGGTTATGATACTGTTAAGCGATGAGGGAGCATGAGAGTGTGTGTGTGTAAGTGTGAGTGTGAGTGTGTGTGAAGGTATAATATCAGCTCTGACATCAAAAGTAGAGCAGAGGTTAAAAAACACCCACGCAAGCTGTTTCTATTCTTCTCGTCTTCCGGTCCAGTGGAAGAGTTGATGAGGTTTAAATGAAGCAGAATTAGGAGAAACACAGCTCGCTGATGCTATCTCCCAGCCCGAGTCCCACAGGACACGCCAGCCCGGGCCAGCTGACCTGGATGAAATGGAGAGAAAGCGAAGAGACAGCGAGGGACGGTGGCAGGAAGGCAGGAAAGAAAAGGAGGAAGGAGAGGGGGAGAAGTGTGGCACATGGATGAAGCCTTTGAGAACTGCGATAAAGTCCAATCACCTCATGACCTCACATAATGAGCTCATGGCTGATCAGAATGCTCGTTCAGTCTCTTTTCTCTCTCTCTCTCACTCTCATCATTGTTGTTCTTTTGATTTAATCTCCCTCTCCTCAGCGGATTGGAGCAGGGCGGGGGGAAAACCCTATTACCCAGGCCTTGCTGCTCCTGCCTATCTAAATGCTAACGACGCGAGCGGCGAGAGAGCGCGCTGCCTCCTCGCTGCTAATCTGGCGTCTCAGGCAACGATCTGTCGAGTTTTACCTTTGTTGCATGGCTGTGGAGGAGCTGGCGTGAAGCGAAGGGTATTAACTGAACACAGTGACCTTAAGGCCGTGCGATGACCTTACCGCCGCGAGGCCGGCGCCCCTCATCAGCACCCGCACTTCCACTCGAGAGAGCGTGACTCCTGTGCCACGCCCACCCCTGCCCCCTGCCCCGCCCACCCCTGCGTCCTGCCCATGTTTACCTCTCATTCATTCCAGCCACTCAGATATTGATGGAAAACCCGCCCGGCGACTTTCATACTGCTCTCGTCCCCGGTAATAAAAGTTATGGAGGCCTGATTGGATGTGGCTGGTGAAGTGGACTAGAAAACCCCAGGCTAAAAGCTCTGGGTCACCTTGCAGCCGGAGCTGTGTCTGCTCGATCGTGGTTCGCGGGCCCGCACGCGCGCGTCCGTGTGACTCCCGCCGGACTGGCGAGCCCTCTTCTGCTGTGTTCCGGGTCCGCCCTGCGTCAAGCACTCCCTCTTCCCTGCATTATACACATTATCACCTCCTTATGGCTCCCAGGCCGTCCGCTGCAGGAGCCGCACAAAGACGGGGAGTTTGGCGAAGACGTGTGTCCTCTCTGTCCTTTATGCTTTATTGCCGTCTCTGCCTGTCCCCTGGGCATAACGAGCCCCCCTCGTTTCTTATTCCCCTGTTTCAAGCCTGTGTTTGATTTCATACTAGCCAATGAAACAGCAGTAGGTGAGATAGCGTGTGAACAATCAATCTTTGTAATGCGATCGGCGGATGGGTGCACTGCGAGTAAATGTTTGCACAGGCTGTCATCCAGGCCTGCCATCAAACCCATTCTATTGGAAGAGGAAATCTACCCAGGGCAAGCCTCTCTCTCTCTCCCTCTCTCTGTCTCTCTCTCTCTCTCTCTCCTCAACAACAGCAGGGTATCAAGCGCATTATAATCCACAGCTCTGTGCATTTTTCATATAGACTCTGCCTTTTATGTTTTATGTACGGCAGCTCAGGGGAGAGCAGCTGTGTGGGTCCTGAGTCCTCCAGCTCTGGCAGAAAAACTCATTTGACTGGGAGAGATGGACCGGAATGCAGAGCGTCTTCCGCTGTCTTACACCTGCTGGAATCAGCGCAGAAGGACAACCTTCTGACCAAAAAGTCACTCTTGCTCAGCCGTGTGCAATCGAACTAGGCCGGGCCAAGATCCGGCTCGTTGGGTAATTTGAAACGCTAACAGGTTCATCAGAGTTTACTTCCTCTGCAAAACAGCCCATTTAAAAAATAAAGAAATACATTTCAAAAAATCATCATACTTGTGTTTTCTGAATGCAAAGAAATTATGAACAAGGGTAACATTTCATATGTTTAAATGTACTTGCCCTTTAATGCAGAATTTATAAAATTGCTTAAAATCTAAGTAAATGAAAGCATAATTACTCTTAGTTTGACGAGCTCCATAAAGTGTGTAGTGTTAAGGAAGCGCGGGAGTTAGGAAATGTTTCCATTGGTTAGACACTTAAATAAAACGAGGCTATATCTGATTAGCGGAGGGCTGTGATTAAAAGCACGTCCTGGTCTCCTGTTTTGGGTGCGCTTTTGGGAGAGGAAACAGATGGTACAAACACGACTGAGGACGATGCAAGCCATCTATTAGACGGTACGCTGCGTTGTCGCGTTATCCGTTTGAGGAGCAACACTGCCCTCTACTGCTCAATTATTCTTACTGCAGTTTGTGTTGACGCTGCAGACTCGGCGTCATCAACCTCAGCATCAGGTTAAATTGTGCCTAATATTGTCTACTGTAGATGTGTGATTACTTTGTGCATTTTGTTTACTTTGGGGGGGTGACTGTTCCTTCGTTGGATTGAAAAAGAAATAAAGACCTAGTGAAGGCACTTGTGGTCTGTGGTAATGGTGGTCATTGCTTGACCACCCCCCACTTCCCATGTCAACTGAAGCAGAACTACCAGACTCTTATTCCTCAAAGGATTGGTTTTCTTACTCTTATGACACAAACAGAAAATACAGAGAGAGAGAGAGAGAGAGAGAGAGAGAGAGAAAATGAAAGAAATGCGAAGCTTGTTCTGTAACATATCCGCTGTGGTCGTTTGGGACCGAAGAAAAGGTCAGATCGGTGCGGGCCACTGGGTAAAGGAAGAGCATTTTTTTCCCGGCTGAGAGGACGGTGTTGGGCCTTAACTGGCTGCTGGCAGCCAGCGACGTACGCTTCTCCCAGCTTGATGCTTTGTCAATGTGCTGAGACTAAGCCAAGGGGGTCCCAGATCCCCTCTCCTTAGCCTAATTAAAAGAGGATTAGCCGGCGTGGAGTCCCAGCCTGCTCCAGCGGGAGGCGCACCCGTTCTCCTTACTTTCTCAGGATAATCGCGCCTCCAGGAAATGGGAGGGATGGGCAGAGGGGTTTTCTGGACGGCGGCCCGGAAAAGGGAGGCCAGGAGCGCCGTGGCTGCCTGTAGGCTGCCGTAAGCCTCGGTCACTTTGACCGCGCAGACAGGAGCAGCTCCACCTCGCACCTGCCAGCGATGGCGACGTCAGTGCGACGTTGGCATTTACCGCAGGTCATTTGATGAGGACCCGTGTTCAGCTGGATCAGTTCATAGATATAATTTTAAAAAAAATAATAAAAAATTAAGTTTAAAGTCTTTGTTTGTTTGTTTTGCATGATTGGTCTTCAGCTTGCAGTAGCTTCCGTTATTGTGTGTCGTCTCCCAAAGCATCACTGCAGCGAATAAGCATCATGGAGTATGTATATTTTTGAATATATATCAATATGTCCATGCATATAGTAACATTTCACATTTGAAAGACGCTTTTATCCAGAGCAACTTGCAATTTCAATCATGTTACATATGCAGGCATATGTAGTATCAAGGACTCTTAATGGTATTGCATGGTGCACTTACTCTGAAAGGGGCGTGGACGCATTGTTACCCACTAGTGTAAACAGATAATCAGTAGTAATATGATCAATTTTTTTTAAGCTAAAGTTTTAAGCTCTGGATGAGCTTTAAAGAATACTTTAGCTAAAGTGCCTTTGTATTCCCACTGCAATTACTACAATAGCCCAGAAAGAAAATAAAACACAGAAAGACGCGAGATTGGAGCGCGGGAGAAACACTTTTGGTGGGCTAGTGTTGTGGAAGATGAAACATTCCAAATCCGTTTAAGCAACGGTTAAGTTACCCGTCAGGCAGAATGGGTAAGGAGAATCAGTATAACATATAATTGCATAATGACTGCGTCTTACTGACGGTTTTCTATCAGTAGGATGTGTGTTTTAAGCACAATGGCTGAGTGTAGGTTAATGAAATGGTTGGCATAAGCATAAAACTCAGTCAGCAGTAGATGGCGACAGTGAGATTTTCCCGAGACAAAAGACATAAGACGAAGACGGAGGAAGTACCCGCCCCGCTCCGCCCGTATATTCAGCCTTTCGTCCTTCGCTCCGCCCACATCCCCGCCCCTTGCCATGTGCCCCGCCCCTCGTCCTTTGCGTCACACGCATCCGGTGTGAAATACTCCATTGTTTGTTTTGTTTTCGCGGAGCGAGTGTGCCGCGTGTTCGTCGGGCCCGTGTTGGTTTTAAAGTTATTACTCGACATGGACGACGGTGCAGAAACGGCGATGAGAGAGGAGAAACGGAGGGGTCAGAAAGGTAAATAGTGCATAGCGAGTGTATTACGGTTTGGCGCATGTTGCGCCTCACGGCTAGCTAGCTATTGCTGACTGTGAAGGGGCGTTTACACGCAAATCCAGAGCGCGAGTGACATGTATGCAAACCCTGTGCAATTTTATACATTCTGTAGATTTCTGTAAATATGCGCATTTGCGTTGCTATAAAGGTATATGGTGTTTGCACTTAAGATATGCAAGTAAGGGGATTTTCAGGCTCCTATTTCGGTTTCGAAAACGGCAAGCGCGTGATCTAAGCGCGCACCCTGGCTGCAACAGGTGGGCTGCCAGTTACACATCTCTACTTTGCACGCTGTTCCACCAACATCGATGTTTATTTCAAGCAAGTAAAATCATATAAGTAATAATATAGTCCACATAGCCTATAATTACACCCATAAAGCAAAAATAATACTTTGGTTTATCAGCCTAATTTGTTTATGAATGTGAGTTTATAACATGTAAATATATATTTACCAGGAGGAAATTAACAAGGAAGGATTAACAGAAATATAATTTGCTGAAGAGATGTGATCGCTATAACGTGTCCGCTTATTATCTGTCCTGTTCATGGTTTGTAACTGTGCGTCTTTCTCTAGATTGCCATTTCAGCCGTGCTGAGAAAGAAGGTACGACGCCTTCCCAAGCGAAACTTTCTTTCAGGGTCATAAACGTGTGCTTATTGCCGTAGCATGATCCTTAAACAGTTATGGCTTGTGTTGTGATCGTTTCAGTGTGGAAATAAATCAGTGGGTTTGTAGGTTTCTCATAGTAGTTGCAGTTTGTTTTTGCTTGATAACGTGCAAATGCATGCGCTTCACGCTAAAGATGAACCACTAAAAAAATATCCATATCATACATATTGTCAAACACAAGCCTAAAGATAACCCATCATTTATAGAGGAGTCCAGCTGGGGTCTGAGACTGGATTTGGACTATTACTCTGCTTTAAATAGTCACAAACAACTGTTCACAGAGCTCAATGTAGGGCACAGCCACAAAGCCAGACAAACTATATATGGTACCATAATGCAATTGTGTTAATACCGCACTGTGCTTCAACGTGTTGTCATGGTTCCAGTCCAGAGGCCGCAGAGCTGGTGGAAATGTTCAGGGGATGCTGAATTTTTTTTTTTTTTTAACGCTGGCTAAAGCATGATTTGATTAATAAAAAAACCTTTTGTTTAATGCTTAGTCTTTTGCTAATTTCTTGAATCAAATTCGAATGAACAGTTGGTTGTTAGATCAAGCCCATGTATTTAATGAATATATACTCCATAGATTCAGGCACAGAACACAGAAGAACAAACTCTGGCTGGCCCCTGTAGTTGTAAGCAGTGATGGCTGTTTAGCATGCAGCATTGCATCTGTCTCTCTTGATTAGTTTTAATCTCTCTGTGTTTTGTTTTGCTGCCGTTGCGCCGCAGCTGTGGAGAGTCAGGGCAGTGACATTGGGCTGTGCGGCTGCCTCCTGGTGCTGGTGTCAATCCTCTTCACCCTTCTCACGCTGCCCATCTCCATATGGATGTGCATCAAGGTAACGGGAACCGCACACCGTCCTGACTGTACGTGTGTTCGGATGCTGAGTTACAGGAGTGGTGGCTTTCTGTTAAAGGAGTGATCCTTTCAAAACTCCCAATGCTGCAAGCGGCGAGCAGACATCGGTAGTCGTCAGTTCCATCCTTACTAGCAAGTCAGATGCGACCTGTCAGGATTGGCCAATATTTCTCATTTAAAGTAAGTGATAAAATGCAGGGTGTCCACCTGTTGGGTGTGACTGAATAAGGTGTGTTGTGAGCAGGCTGTCCCCTCTAGGGCAGTACACGTCAGGTCTGCTCTCTGTCCCCTCTAGGGTGTGGCTCAGTTCACGACCCTGCTTTGTTGATGATGCGCTGATAATCACTCTTCATTTAGTCCAGTCGCAGGACCGGAGGTTGCCTGGCAACAAGAAGTCTAATGGAAAATTGCATTATGGGTCCTTTTAATAATTTACCAATTTAAACCATGTTAGGGTATTAATCAGCAGAACAGGCAGAGTATTAAAATTGTGTTTCATATAGCTGATGATCTGAACTTAATAATAATTAGTTCCAACCCATTTCTTTGAGTTAAGAATCCACTGAAGTGAAACAATGGTTAATGTGTAAACGCCAGTATGTTGTTAAACACCTGAGAAGACCTGGTATTGTATTATTATCTAAAGGGAACCTCTTAACATCTTTGGTATGCAGTATTACCTGTTTTGTATATCGGTCAAGCTCACTCCTGGGGACTCCGTGCCTTGCTAAATCCCTAATCCGATTTATATAGCAGGTCAGTACAAAACCCTTCATAATCCGAGATGGGCGTATCTCGGGATTAAATCCAATGATGCACGTGTACTGTAAGGCTAAGGTAGACTTCTGCCTGCTCCCTTGGGTGCTGCAAACCTACCAACAATCAGTACTTCTTATTTATTCATTATTCTGCATATTCATTATTAAACTTCTATGTTAACATATATGTTTCGAGTGTGGGCTCTTCTCAGGGAGCAGCACATTTACAAATCGATTTATTATAATGTCAAAGAAAAAGTAGGATTTTGGAAGTGAAACAAATACATATGACGTACTTAATGATGAAGGGATTCATTTATCAGTAGTCTGTAAAGTTCTGTCAGTATGTCACATGTCAAGCTTTATAAATAAAGGTAGGAAAGATGTGGAACAGAGCTGACCCCTTTGTCATCTCTGTAGATCGTGAAGGAGTATGAGCGGGCTATAATCTTCCGTCTGGGGCGTATTCTGCGAGGAGGAGCCAAAGGTCCAGGTAAGAAGGTTTGAACTCTGGCTTCTTTCATGATCTAGGCAGATACAAAATGTTGAAAGCTTGTGAGAGATGAAAGAGGGTTTCAATTGAGATCAATAGTTTTAGAATGTTGTACTTTTACCTGAAATTTCTGACAGATCTTTTGTGTGTGTGCACACGCGCGCGTGTATGTTTAACAAAGCGGTCACGTTCTAAAAGAAAGTATGCAGCGGTCTATCAGTTATTTGCTGTGAGGAGAATATGTCGGTGTGAGGTATATGATTTACCACTGGATGTCGGTACCAGCATTTACATGGTGATGTTGGGGGTGAGAGAACCCTGAGCAGTCCTGAGAAGTCCTGCTTCTCACCTGCTGGCACCACGACACTGCGTGGTGCAGTACTGGGACCATGACACTGCACATTTCATTGTTGGTAGCATGACACTGCACGCTGCAGTGCTGGCACCCTGACACTGCACACTGGATTTAGCACATATCAGTGCTGACAGACAAACCTTCACAGCGTTTAGAGAAATCTCTTGCATGGTTTTGTCAGGCATTTGTGGTCAGACATGTCATTTCTGCAACCTGTTTTTGAACGTGCAAGTCCACAGGTTGAGGTTATGTGATGCTCCTATTGGCTGATGCAGTCTGCTGGTCTGCCTGCCTGCAATGGAAGAAAAACATGTTGCAGTGAGGCAAAGTGTGCTTGTTTTTCCATCGCCGCTGGCTTACATTCGTCAGCCCGTTTTTGCGCTTTGAACTGCCGGCGGTAATCAGGTCGGACAGACGGAAGGACTGGCAGTGGCAACAGCGTTGCGGTCTTGTGCAAGCACAAAAATGATCCGCACGCAGCCCTTTAAATGAAGACCGCTGGAAAGGGCTCAGAGCGGCTTGTTTGCGTGGGAGAGGTAGTTGAGACACGACGTGATGGAAATGATGTCCACCTCTATGACCCCAAAAAGGGGACCCACTCTAAACCTTTGTTGTACTCTGCTAGGGTTTGTGGTAGGTGATCCTATCAAATAGCTGCAAGGTAATCGTATGTTTTCCAGAGGATTGCACCATTTAGAGGCTGTACGGTCTTCCGCAGCCCAGTTATGTGACTTCAGCCACTTAATTCAATTAATGCACCGGGCTGAGTAACTGATGGCCATCTTCACATAACTGATGTCACTGTTGCCATGGTGTTGTGATGTATAATGAGCAGCACTGCAGCATGGACCTTTAAGACAGACTCCACCCATTAGCAGGTTAATTCCATTTAATGACTGGCGTATACAAGACATGCATAATAACGGGTACATATACACTGGCGTATATGTATATTTTGTTTCTACTTTCCTGTAACACTTGGTGCTTTTGACTGGTCAGAATTAAGATTTAGATTTATTATAAACAAGAAAACAAACGAAATGGACAATAACATTTTTTTGGTTAATCAAATAGGTCATACAAAATAAAGTCTCAATTCTGACCAATCAAAAACTTTCACGTGTTGGAGAAGAACACACAAGATTGTTTGATCAACTCATAATAAATAAAATAAAATCTTAATTCAAAAATCTTAAATCTAAAACTGAAATCTTAGAGCTTTTAAGTTTTACAACAGAGTTCCAAACAAATAGAGTGAATAAAAAGAAGCTATCTCAAAATTTAAAATTCAAAGTTCAAAATGCAAAATTCAAAGTGCTTTAAATTGTATGGGAAACAAACACACAAATAAATAGACATAGAAACACCCTGCATGTGTCCTCGGTATGAATTCAAGCAGCTTTCAAATGCAAATGAGGGAGAACATAAACAAAACTGACATTCACTCACCTGTGGTCTGTTTATGCTCCACAGGGGCAAAAAGTGCTGCTCGTGTTTCTGACCAGACGTTCCCTGCTACAGGTTGGAGGCAAGGGAAACACGTTTTAATGCTTCCCTGCTTCAGGTTATAAAACGTTTAGTGGCGTGGCCTGGCTGTGGGAAGACACTTTTGACATAGTTTGCGGTTTCTTGTCAGACTTCTCCTGATATTCTGGAATACTAGGTTAGATTCATTAGCATTAGGGTTAGGGTTAGGGTTAGGGTTAGGGTTAGGGTTAGTATGGGCTACTGCTCCTATGCTCTGTGATGTGTGCGTCCACCCAACCCGACATGGCTGGAGCTCTGGTCTCGGTTTGGTTTGGCACAGCACTGTTCTCAATATCACTGGATCTTCGTGTTGTCCTTCAGAACATGGATGGAATGAGCTCTGTCCACTTTATAGCAGTCATGTCAACTTGGACTCAATATATATATATAAATATAAAAATATAAAAATATAAATAATTATCGTTTTATTTCCCAGCCCTAGGTGTGTTCGTGCGTGTTCTCGTGTGTGTGTTCGTGTATACCCAAACCAAAAGTCACATTTTCTCACATTATTTGACATTACACTTGATACTTTGATATTCATCTACCCCCCCCCCCCCCAATAAAAATAGAGGGAAAAAGCTTTTTTGCCTGAAACTGACCTGGTATCGTGTCTCTGGGCAGGGAGTTCAGAACTGTACACTTATGTTATCTAAGCCTCTTTGTTTTAGGATCCCTGTGGGCTGAACATTGAGCCAAAGGTTTAACTGAGGAGCTTTATTGTCAGGTGTCTGTGAGGTTCAGTGTTTAGGACACAATAAGCTATTACGTTGCTGTCTGCCTAGCCTTGCCATACTACACCCATTCCCCAGGAGGCTTTCAGCATAGCAGCTTGGAAGCTCAGATGCTGTTAGAAATCTTCTGTCTATATTTGGTCTTCCCCCCTGGCTTGCGTTTTTGGAATCTGACCCATCAGAACTCTAGAGAATTTCTGACAGGCTCACAACAGTATGAAGGCTGAAGGGTGTGGCTAACATTAGAAATAGTCAGTCTTGCTGTTGCGGACCCTTGGGTTTATTATGCTCCGAAAGCCCCCACCCCACGCTTCTGCATGGTCTCTCCCATTTGTTTCTGAAAGCCTGTGCAAATTTGATTCCATTGAGGAAGTCCAGTGTTTCCTCTTGATAGTCACAAGCATTTGGTCTTTGTTAGACCGCTCTCAAGAATGTGCCGTATAAGAGCAGTAACGGTTCAACAACTGGAAATGGGTGGAATTTTCTGCTCAATCCTGAAGTGCACCACAGTAGATCTGACTAGACTGCGGAAAATCGGAGAATTGGATCCCGTCTTCTGGCTGGCTGGCTGGCTTCCCAGCGTCCTTTTTGAAAGTGTGTGGGGGGGGGAAATGTCACATCCACACCAGAGACCTTCCTAGAACCAGCCTGTGCGGACATGCTTCCTCCCCCCCATAACACCCTGCCCAGCTTTTCAGGACCGCTGCTGACATTCCTTATTTTATTCGGGAGTACGAGTTGTGGCATCTGAGATTATGTTTCAGTGAGAACCGACATTCATACCCTGCATTCTACGGGCATATGCACATCAGAGTTCTTCAGATGTTTCGCACGGCCA
Organism: Electrophorus electricus; assembly: GCF_041902795.1. Taxonomy (NCBI): domain Eukaryota; kingdom Metazoa; phylum Chordata; class Actinopteri; order Gymnotiformes; family Gymnotidae; genus Electrophorus; species Electrophorus electricus. The sequence continues at coordinate 3,803,383 of NC_137504.1, forward strand.
GTATAAGAGTTACTGTGCGCACAGGTGAGCTGGTATAAGATTTGCCACCTGCCTAATGTGTTATTCCCAGTGGACTGAACTGCTTTGCCTGTACAGAAACGAAACATGACACTTAGAATGCTCCTTGTAGATCGTCCGTTGGAGACCTTGTCGATCTGGCCACCTTGTAGGAAAAGAACCGTTTCACTGTTTTTGGAGAAGAACCTGACACACACACACACACACACTGAAGGCTGCAGTGTAGTGTGTCCTAGTGAGTCCAGTCTGATTGGGAGAGAAGATGTCTAAGTGGAGTGCCTGTGTATGTGTGTGTGTGTGTGTGTGTGTGTGTGTGTGAGTGTGCTTGTATGCTTTAATACTAGAATGTTTGTTTGTGTGCATAATACTTTTATTGTAAATATATTGCTAGTTGTTATTTATCCGGTGAGCTCGGGTCACATTTCAAGTGCCTTGAAATAAAATGTATTAAGAAAACCAGTCAGCCATGATTTCACACTCACTGACAAATGGTGTATTAAAAACCCCAAAGTGGTCTGATAACTTGCTATGCAGTCATTGGAAAGCCCCCAACAACACAGTGTTAAAGGCTGGATTAATAGTTGGGTTATTCCTCTTAGCAGCAAGTCCTGTGTAAAGGTTTACTTCTGCTGTGCTGTTTATTGGTCGAAACAAAAAGGAAAGTGCACAGTAATGCTGCCGAAAAGTGGAAGCTTTACACTTAAAATGTAGGAGCGCTGCACTCTGCTGATCGTGAGTCCACTTTTCGAGTTGGCATTTGGCAAGCGCATTGCACTCCGTGACCATCTCTGTTGACGTAACTGATTAAGTGGGTGTCTTCTGGCCAAAAAAGCACTCAGCATGGTTATTGGGGATGTAGATAAGCACATGTTTTTTGGATTCACTTTTTAACCCCAACGCTGCATGCAGCTCATTACACAGCTGATTGTGTAAGCTGACGTTTTTCACTCTGATCACCGTCTACAGGTTAATTAAGGTGATTAACTGGACATTTCTTTTCTCTGTTTCGTGTCTGTGTGTCTGTCTGTCTGTCCGTAGGTCTTTTCTTTATACTCCCCTGCACAGATAGCTTCATTAATGTGGACATGCGTACCATCACATTTGACATCCCCCCTCAGGAGGTAAAACACATGTGACACTTCTGACATAGGGTTTGTGGCTTTGTCTTGAGTGTTCAATAGACTAACTTACTGATGGTGATACGTAAATGTGCTCACTGCTTGATTTTACTGCTGAACTGTAAGTCCTGTAACCTTATATGGATTGCTGAAGTATTTGTCTGTGTGTGTGTGTGTGTTGGGGATCTCAGGTGCTGACAAAAGACTCTGTGACAGTGAGTGTGGATGGTGTGGTCTATTACCGAGTGCAGAACGCCACACTAGCTGTGGCCAACATCACCAACGCAGATGCTGCCACCCGCCTACTGGCTCAGACTACCCTGAGGAATGTTCTCGGTACCAAGAACCTGGCTGAGATCCTGTCTGACCGTGAGGAGATCGCACACAGCATGCAGGTGAAATGTGTGTTTAGAACGGAGCATATGTACAAACACACTCCCCCTTGTATACACTCTCAACAGCCACCATATGGGGAAACCCTTGTACTGTCCCTTATTTCACACTTTATTTTATACACAGTATTGCCAAAAGTATGTGGACATTCCTCTTAGTTTTTGAGATCTGGTGTTTCGGCCACACCCACTGCTAAGAGGTGTGTAAAATCAAATGCACAGCCGTGCAGTGTCCATTGGACATTGGGACTTCATATACTGTTTCCCCTTGGCTGAACATTTATCAACTTGTTTTTATGCTTCTCTGTTTTTGGTCTGTGATGGGTGTAATATAAAGAAAAATCATCTTTTCCCAAGGAAATCTGGAAATGCATTTAAATGTAACATGTAAGGGCATTAGACTGCCAGGGAGTGTAGGTGCAGTGTTCCAGCGACGGTCTCTTATCTCTGTAGGCAGGCCAGCATGGTGTGTGGTAAGTTGGCATAATTCCAGGCCCTGATGTAGAAGCCAGTTTGTAAAGGTTTTGAGATAGCCCAGTGACCATCTGGGCAGCAGCTCTCTTGAACACTGTAAGGCTCCGGGACGTGCCACGCTGTCCCCCGCGTGCGTGCGCATTGCTGTTTCACCTGCCTAGTGAATGTCCAGTCTGGAGAGACTGGGCCCTGAGCACAGAGCTTGTCATTACCAGACAAGTTGTCAGAGCCACAGCTCGTTCTTGGGGACACGCGACGCAGGAGTAAGCGGAGTTCTCGCCTCTCTTGCAGTCCACTTTGGACGAAGCGACCGATGACTGGGGCATTAAGGTGGAGCGGGTGGAGATTAAGGATGTCAAACTGCCCCTGCAGCTCCAGAGAGCCATGGCAGCAGAAGCCGAGGCTGCCAGGGAGGCCAGAGCGAAGGTGGGTTTAACGCACACACATTTCTGAGCATGCTGCTTCTCTACAGATTACCAAAAGAGTTAAATGACTAAATGCTTGTCTCAAAAACTTTTGCTGTTTTTTGAAAGCTTATAAAGCAAGAACGTGAACTAATATGTAAATAATGCTCAAATGCACCACACGTTTAGTTATGACCATTTAGAATCAAGCTGGAATAGGGGACTTTGACAGATTGTCCACTTATCTTTACCCACTGATCCAGTCCGGTCCCTGAACCATGGGCATATATTTTTATTTTTCTTCAGCCGGGGAATCGCTGTGCTGTAAGCAGCCATTTCGCCACGGGACCTAGAATGTTCCTCACGCCGGCCTTTTTTACAGCCTCTTGCCACAGCGTGCGACTCATAAAATGGCCTCTCGGTGGTGGGGGAGGGGGCGTTCGCCACGCTTACTTTGGGAGCATAAACACTTCTGCAAAGAGAGAAATGAGCACAATTATGCTGTTCCATAGCAACGTAAACAGATGGTTTTGGAGCGTGCTCTTTCCTGACCCTTCCCATAGACACTTCCACGAGGGGAGGCTATACTTGTGTCTGCGTTTGAAGATTGAACTAGCCCAGAAGTCTGAAAGTTGCTATAATGTCCTTTGGAGGGCTTGAATGTCCATAAAAGGGATTGCATTCCTCGTTCAAGAACTGCTGTTGGCATACGCTCAGCGCTGTTGGTTTACGTCGAAATGCTTGCAGCTTCAAATGAGATTTGTTTGTACTTGTCCAGTGACGTCTTGCACAATGGTCGCTCCACATGACAGACTCTCATTACTTCTCACTACTTCAATTCATCTGCGTTGTGATCTTGGAACCTGGCAACAAAGAAAGGGGTTCTGGTCTCTCAGCAACTAATGACTATGATTATGGGATGGCAGGCTTCAAACTTGTGCCACAGTCGTGAGGTACAACATATTGCTACATACTGCAGTTGCAACCATGTCACTAATTACAGGCACCTGTGAATATGAGCTAAACGGTTTATGAGCATGTTCTAATACTGACAACATGAAAGTGTCCTAACCTTTTAGTGAGGTAAACGTATTCAAAGGAACAACAATATATATAGAAAAAAGGTTCACAGTTATAGGTAGCCCTTTGTTTGATGTTTATCCCGCACTCAGTTTGGGATAGTCCTCGTAGACAGTTTTGATGTTTGGTCCACCTGCTTTAAAATATACTTTTAAGCCTTTTCTGTGTAGGTTCATCACAGCTCCAGCTGTTTGAAACTTCTTAATTATTGTCTTAATAATGGAGACATGTATTATTAAGCTTAACATTTTAAAAAATGTTTGTTTTGACTTATTTTATCTGTATATTCTGTGCTCTTCCCTATGTTTATGGATGACTTTGGCCTGTCTCGTTATGCAGACTTGGTCCACACTCTCACCTGGGAGCTTAGCATGCCTGTTCTCCTAATTGGCACAAGTTTGCCCCATTTCTCTAATAAGGCACATTAGTGTTCTTCATGTCCAGTTTATCCTCACAGCTCCAGGACGGTATTTGCCAAGAAAGTATTGAAGTACCCAAGCATAGACAAGCAAGACAAAGTGTTGTTGGCCTGCATGTTGTCTTATGGTGCAGGAAAACACAAAAATCATGGATGACCAAGAGTTTCTAAAAACTCACATGTGTTTGAGTGAAATGTACAGGGATCTGCAGTACTGCTAATAATGTTTTTTTGCGTGTGTGTTTATGAAAAAATGAGTTTTATAAGGTTTTTTAAAATGAATTATATTAATGTCTTTTATATTTTAGTTTAAGACATTTTTATAGCCTTTCTTTCCCAAAGCACACTGGTTAATAGAACATTTGGTTCACATTTGTAATGGCGTAATTGTGTAATTGTGTGGTCACTCTTATCACTAGGACTGTTTCATTTTTAGCATTGTGGCCTTTTGTGACATTAATCATGTGCTGCTGTTTTCTATGTGACCATAGTATCAGTGTTGGTAGGTTCATCATCGATGGCGCCATCCTCACACCATCTCCTCTCTCTCTCTCTCTCTCTCTCTCTCTCTCTCTCTCTCTCTCTCTCTCTCTCTCTCTCTCTCTCTCTCTCTCTCTCTCTCTCTCTCTCTCTCTCTCTCTCTCTCTCTCTCTCTCTCTCTCTCTCTCTCTCTCTGCAGGTGATAGCTGCTGAGGGAGAGATGAACGCGTCGCGGGCCCTGAAGGAGGCCTCTCTGGTCATTGCTGAGTCTCCCTCCGCCCTGCAGCTGCGCTACCTGCAGACCCTCAACACCATTGCTGCTGAGAAGAACTCCACCATCATCTTCCCCCTGCCTATCGACATGATGCAGTCCTTCCTCACGCGCTGAGCGCCACGCGCCATACACATATCTCACATACGCGTGCTCTCACAAAAGCACTCCCACATTCTGATGAAAATTCAGAGGTTTTCAACATTAGAACACGCATGCACACTGGGGACTTGAGCATTCAATTCTTATGTAACACAGGCAGACACACGCAGGAAGCACCTAAAGCATCTCGCCCACACACACTCTTGCGGTTCTTTAGTGGTCTTTGATTAATTGAAATGCTTTTAATCTACTTTATAGAGTATACATAGGGCACGACAGTGCCACAGCAGTACTGACACAAACTTTAAAAGGGTTAGAATTTCCGAGTGCCTGTGTGAGCATGCATGTGTGAGTGCGTGAGCGTGCCCGTGCGCCTGCGTGAGTGTGCATGTGAGCATGCCCGTGCGCCTGCGTGAGTGTGCATGTGAGTGTGTGAGCGTGCCTGTGAGTTTGCTTGCGTGTGCTTGAGTGCATGAGTGTGTCGGTGTGTATGAATGTGTGGGTGTGTGCGAATGTGCTTTGAAGCAAGATATGACGAATATAACAAGGGGCCTGAATGGTGATGTAATGTAGTTTCCAGGAAAGGTACAGCAGAACATCTGCGGACAGAAACTCTGTGTGCCTGGTTCTCTCTAAAAGAGCTGTTCCATGTCTTTCCCTGTAAAGCCTTAAGCTGTACTCAGTTTATACAACACCACTCTGCTATTTTGCCAACTTGATAAGCAATATGAATTTGATCATTTAAAGTATTTTTTTTTTTTATCTGTATTTTTTAAATAATTCATTTCGGTGGCTGTAAAGAGCTCTAACCAGCTCTTACTGTGGTCCAGATTGTTGCTCCGACCGAGCTTCAAGCTCAACAGTACCGGGAGATTGGTGGGCTTTATTTACCTTTAATTTGCATTTATAACATGTAGCTAACGTGCTTGTCCAAAGTGATTTACCAAAGGGCTTTTGCCATCTCCAACAGAGGGGTGTGTGTGGCCTCCTGGGAAAAAATCCTGGAGGTGCTGACAGACCCCGAGGAGTGGTGTCTCAAACACCAGGTTTTCCATGTCTACTTAAGTTACTGAATAGTAAATGCAGTATTAAACAAAAAATGGAATGCTGTTATACCTCTTAAACTGTCAGTCTTTGAATGGCTGTTAGGTAGTTTGTGCAAACCAAGGTGTTCACTGAGGGTGTGAAGGACTCGCACCACATGATATGAATGTTTGGGAGGATGAAATGGTGCAAGGTGGAGCTGCTGTCATTTTCCTGGGCCGTCCAGTTTTGTCTTTTGATCAAGGCCAGTAACCTGCGGTCATTACTGTGTGCCACATTGCTTATAGTCACTTACTAATACCGTGAGCTTTACTTTTCTTTAGATTATTGTGGGCTCAAATCATACTTTGTACTTGTATCAGTGTGGAGTGCTGCTTAAGTGATTTAATGATGTTTTTAATTTCTTCCACACTATTGAAAACTATTTTCAGACATTTGATAATCATTCAAGTGTACACGTGCCTCATTTATTTACCTGGAGGTGTGTTTGTGTGTTACTCCATCTGCTATAAACACAATAACCAACTCAAACTACTCTGGGAGTGGTGTTTTGGTTTTTTTTTTGCGCCCCCGGTGTGATGGAGGCATCTGTTTTGTGTCTGTGCTTGGCAGGGATTGCACAGCGGAGTGCTGAGTTTGAGAGTTTGTGTTGCACTCTGCTCTACAGTACTATTGGAACAAGCTGTGTGTGTTTCATAACTCCAGTACAGGATCTGTAACGTTTCCTAGAGTCCTTACTTTCATCAAAATGGAATCTACAAAAGCTTCCCAGTGCTTTGGTTGACTTTAACTGGACTGAATTCGGAATCTGGTCATACATGTTTATGGTGACTACAGAAATTCACTCAGTAATGTTTGTTACTGCCTCTGAAGTCCTTGCTTTTTTTTATGTGGGGGTTTAATTTAGACCCCGAGCCAACCCTTCTCAAATCGGTGGTGGAGAACCTGCGTTTGTAATTGTGCTTGCGGACACCATTACTGTAGCGCAGTGCCCTCTACCTGCAGATAGAAATAACTGCTTGGGTTTGTATCATTCTAACTCTAGCATCCTGAGACAAAGAAAAACAAATGCTTCATGGGTAATGGTTGCGATTGCATTGTATTGAGAATTACTATTCAGATCACTATAAAATAACATTTCAGTTAGAAAATATTTGACTAAGTTCCACTGCCCAAGCTAGTGCTGCTAGTAGAAGCCCTTAAAATGTTCATGTTTAAAAAAAATCAGATCATACATACAAAGAAATTCACTAAAATGGGAACATGCAAGAGGAACAAGGCAGCCCCTTTTCATTAAAGCCACTGTTAGGAGTCACCTCAGAGGAGCTAGTTTCAGTACAACAAACAGACTACTAGAAACATGACACTTATTGCCTCCATCCAGGCTGACTCCCTGATTATCCCCAACTCCCCCTCAGTTCTCTGGGACATGTGTCCCTTGCCGTTGCCCTGGCTCCTGTATCTGATTGTCAAGAGTTGTTTAAATAACGGGGACGTCTGGCTTCCCAGTGCAAAGCACAGGCTGACCTGAACTCCAGCAAACTTCTCAGAGCTCAACCTGCCCCCCACACTTACGAGCTGACACAAGGTGTGCTTTACGCTGGCAGGCACATTTAATGCGTTTTGCTTTGCCTCCAAGTACCTGGGGATATTAGGAAGCTATTGAAGCTAATTTCATGTTTTGTTGGTTCCTGGTTGTGGCTTTAACAAATCTAGGTCATGGTCTGTATTCATAAACTCATAACAGGAGAACATGGCTAGGATCATATTGGCCACATGTTACTGACCTTCATGACAAAGTAAAAAAACAAAAACCCCTTGGTCCAAAAATGGTGTTCCTGAAAGGAGAGGCGTTGTGAATCTGACTCCAGATAAAAACAATGCAAAACCTTTTTGCATGTTTGGTACACAGCTTCAAATAAAATTCTAGCAAAAGCAAGAAATGAACACTTAAACATCGCAGTAACAAAAGTGCAGCGAGGTTGCGTTGCTTGGCCTGACTTGACAGGGCACTACAGACCAGGGCAGCAATGCTCTTTGGATAGAAGTAGCCTTTTTGCATTGATCCATCAGTGGCTCTCCGCCACTCGTATGGAAACACGTTGGTCAGTGAAAAAGGGCGACTTCCACCAAGGGTCAACTAAGGCAGTTGGGTTAAAAGGTCAGGGAAGGCCAGGCGACAGCTCACAGCTCGAGCTCGGCCATGGCGCGCTCGAGGGGATCACTGCTCCAGTAGTCATGGTCCCAGCCCAGGAACCAGCCAGTGAAAGTGGGTGGCTCGGAGCCCTGCTTGACCTTCACGATGGGCGTGCGGGGGTCTCGCTTGGCTGGGTCCGTCTCGATGTAGCGGGCAGCTGTCGGGACAGGGTGAGAGTTTTCGCAACGCATCCATTCTGCTTTTTACATACAAATGCACACAATGATTTTCTGGGAAATTAGAATCTCAAGCTTAACATCTGCATGCGAAGTCGCCGTTTCTCAAATCCAAGTGAACAGCTGCATAAGTGCGGTAAACACGGGACTAACTGACAAGAGGAAGGGCACTGCGTGTATTTGCTTTGCCCAGATTAACGTAAACTGCTTTCGTCCACTATGGTGTGGATCTGAAAAAACATGCATGGTGAGGTACTTCCTGCACATATGAGTTCGTTAGTGATATTGCACACGAGTGAGAAATGTAACGAGTCTCACCTGAAGCCATTGCTTCGCTCTTCTCCTCCTCCTGTGCCTCATTACCGATCCAGACAAACACCTGCAACACAACCACAGCAATTACAAACCCCCCAGGACACGTCAGCGCGTCAAGGTGACGGTGGATCTGCGTCTTTGCCAGGGGAAGTGGATTTTACTTTAGACTCGAGTGCTTGTGGAATGAGAACTTCCATTTGTTAACCGATCCCTTTCTTATTGTTATTGTTAAATAACACAGTTTCAGTCAAAGAACTGCGATTTGGTGAGTTTGTGCCATTTTAGGTTGGCGACATTTCAAGATCAGCGAGACAGAACAAGGCCACTGTGTGTGAGAAATGTTGAGTGCTCTGTTTGGTTACTTCACTTTGGCTCTCTAGAGAAATCTAAATGGGGGAAAAGTCACCTGATCCCAGGTATCCAGGATCATAACATCATCTGTAGCCAGATCCTCTTGAACCATCTCTCCAGGTACTTCCTCAATCTATACACACACACACACACACACACACACACACACAGAGAAAATAAATAAAATGCCTCCACCTCACCAACCAGTCCGACATCAGACTAAACGTACGATAATTTTGTCTCAAGAGCTATCTTGGTCATCATTTCCTTGCAGGACTGAAAAATAGTGAGCCAAAATAGTAAGACAAAGACTGTCCAACCAGTTGCCTGGCTGTGCAACAAGAGATCAGATGTATTACATAAGCTGTGTCTAGGACTTCGTGCTTTGAATGGCAGGCCCGAGCGTTTTGGCAGGAGGTACTCACAATGAAGCGTCCGGTTTTGTTGGAGCAGCCGAAGAGTCTTGGTGGGTGGGTGTCTAACTTATCCTTCAGCCTCGCAGAGGTGCGGTACTCGGCCTTTCCTCCCAGAGCCCCCCAGAAGTCCCCTGCAAAGGCGTAGAACCAGAAATGCTGATTAAACATCTTCACCCAACTCATTATAGTTTTGATGGTCTGATATTAACATGAGTTTCAGGAAGTGGTTGAGACAGAAAGGTTAAGTGACAAACAAGATGTGTGTGACAATTTGGATATTAAAGGGCATAGAGTAAAAATAACTTGATACAAAAAGACTGCAAAGGGTTTATTCAAATAACTCCTTTCTCCTTTTTTGTTAATGTTAAAATTATTAAATGTTTTAGAGCAATTAAACAGAGTATTAGTAGAGTATTAAATGTTAATCCTGAGACTTTTTACACCATGCAAACCTTTTTTTTTTTTTTTTTTGCAAAAATAACCTTATGTGAATGAGTGCCTCTCTGCACTGCAGGAAACCTGGCTGACTTGAACACATCCATAGATAATGTGCAGCCTGTTTGGAAATGCTCTGCTCTTACCAGTCTCCCCTCCCTCTGGGATCTCGGAAGCAGTCACTCCGAGGAGGGCGCACAGCTCCCGGGCCCCCGTCTTTTCTGGGTCGCTGGCCCCTGTACCCACCCACAGGTAGGAGCCTGCTGGGGTCACCAGGATGAAGGCATCATTGGAGTTCAAGTTAGAAGACGCTACATCAACCTGGGGACGGTGATTTAAAGGTCGGTTAATCATTTTTAGCAAACAATACGAAAGATTTGTTTTTTTTTCTATAAAAAGTGCAGCTCACGAGATGAAGAATCAAGACTGCTTTGTAGTCCCTGAACGAACCACTTTATGCTCCATAGAGCGGGTCCCCCACATGGAGGTACTCATGTTTTAAACAGATTTAATACAGAAGCTCTGATACATCTTGGCCACTAGGTGTCAGTATAATGACTTAAATAATTTGAAGAAGGAGGGGGGGAATAATTTGAAGGCGGGGGAGAAATGACTTATTTCTCCACTATTTAAGGAGCAAAGAAATAAAATAAAATAGCAAGAGCCTCTTTAGTGTTGGCTGCACACTGACTGAGCCAAAGTGTACTTGGCCTAGTGCTTACATAAAGACTGTATCTGAGAAACAGTGCAGAGTGAATCTCCACACACACAGTCTGAGGACAGAGCCATTAGTGCGAAACTTAAGTGAGAAAGTGGGCCTGAAAGCCTACTGTCACACACAGCACATGGCACCACATGCTATTTACTAAAGGACAAAGTGTTGCCCTCTCTAGAAGCCCTCGCATGTTAGACACTGACCTCCACAGCCCGGGTGCCGCCGGCCGAGTTGGAGCGCACTTGAAACAGGCGAGTCTGTGCGGGCTCGGTCTGGCCCCCCTCTCTGGATGTACCTCCCTTATACACCACCATGGGCTTCCCATCAAACAGGCTCATCAGGTGTGCTGGCTCCTTACCCTGCACCACACGCACCTGAGGCACACAAACGCGCACACACTAAGTCCAAAACCACAAATACTCCAGTGAACATTCACAGAGTTGGAAAGAAAACAGGCATTTATACAAGTGAAATCGAGGTGAAGAAACTTGTCCACACTACCGTCACTTCTGTAAGTCCGTTTACACGAAAACCTCCAGTTCTAGAGTTTGTGTTTGTCGTTTCTTTTAAAAAGTGACTGCTGAGTCATTGTGGTGTGTTTGTAATGGGAAAGGACTGAAATAGGAAGAAGTTGCGTCATTTAAATACGACAGCTGCCCACTTCCAGCTATTGATTACAGACTTCTGAGAAGAAATGTGGAGCATCCCTGTAATGAGTCTGAATTAGAACTTTAACAGTACAACAGTTCTGACACGACAGATATTGCTTACACATCTCCATGACCTACTGTAGGCTCTGCCAGGAACAAACAGCTGCTGTTTGTAAAACGTCCACCAGATGGCAGCCAAGAGCGATCACACCCAGCCTTTCTAGCTGTATGACACTGGGCTGTTCAGGCACTGCTTCATCTGGTTTCATATAACAGAGCCCTATTGCAGTCACTGAGCCCAGCTGTTGCACTTCACTGCTCTGTGTGAATTACATGCTTGTTCACATTTCGGCACGAATCCGGCCGTGTTTGGATCCGAATTAAGTTCCCCAAAAGCCTCACTTCAGCTTGAGCTCTTTTTCTTCCATGTTTAAACCTTTTTCAAAATGCTGATATAAAAAAATTTCAAAATGGAGGTATGGGGTAAACATCCTTCTCCGTCCCCAGAGTCCCGGGAACCTTATCTGTGCATGCTTGTCAGGCCTGTTTGGTAGTATTTCACATGCAAACAAACACTAAGTACACACAACACATTTAAAATTGTGAAACCTGATTTTCAGATTTCTAATGCAGATGGCTTGAAATGTTAACACTGCAGGACCTGAATTTCGCGCCCCAGTGGGTGACAACCTCACCGCTCAGTATGGGTTGACACACTGCTAGTGTGTGTACACATATTAAAACAAGCAGAACTACAAGCAGACATGAGAAGCGTAAATGTCTAGTCTACACAGAGCCTTAGCTCACTTGTCCTTAGAAACAAAAGTGTATGGGCTTTTAACCTATTTGCAGTTTTTGGAGCTCTGATTGGCTGGAGCCTTTTGTTACAATTACAACAAATTCTGTCTGCTGCATGGTTTAGTGCCAAGATGGGGAAATAAATCATGAAAAAAATGGAAGAACTTGGAAAAATGTTGTTTGGAGCTTAGATAGGTTCCTGTTGCGTTGTGCCAACAAAGATAACTGTGCCCTGAGGTGACCTTAATCTAAATGAGCTGAAGAAACATTTTAGCATTCGTGCTAAGGCTCTGTATAGACAACTGCTGCCCAGACACACAGCTACCTGAGTGGTGATGGGAGCGCCAGCCACCTAGAGACAGACAGGCAGGAAATGGAAGAGAGACAGGAAAGAAAGACAGATGAGGGTGAGACATAAAGAGGTCAGAGGAGGAGGTTGTGAGGACAGCGATCACGGGTCTCCCGAGGTGACTCCAGATTTTTTCCTGTTGGCTTGCTAAAGATTCGGTGGACTGCAGCATCTGAGTCTTTCTGTCGCCATAAACTCACAAGGGGCAGATATGGATCAATGCTGTAGTGCAGAAATAAGAGCTTTTAGAGCACAAAGTTGGAAGAATAGCTTGGCAGAAAAGCCAAAATTTGCTGAATTTCCCCTTACCACAAATTCTGCTTCTTTGATTTTTGCACAGGAGCCATTAGGCTTAGGAAGCTAGCAAATAAGTGAAACGTATGCCCACTTATTAGAGTCATAGAGACTTCATACTGAAACCATATCGAGTTGCTAAGTAAGCTCAAACAACCTTGATTACATGGCTTCTGGCACTAGGACATACTGCTAACCATGAAAATTGATCGTTTGGATTCACAGTGCCTGCTACTATTGTTTTTCAATATGCAGTTTTGTTTTTGTTCTTTTTCTATGGACAGCGTTTCACAAAATAAGCAAGTCGATCTGAAATCATTTAACAAAATCATCGCAGTTGGAGGACGGGCGGAAGATGGTACATTTGATTCCCTTTTAGAAACAAATTCACGATGAAACGTATTCAGTTAGAAATGAATGAAGTGACCGACTTTGGTTGAGGGAGTTGGACGCCATGAGTTCCCCGTCCCAGGCTGGCGAGGGTACCTGCACGGGACCTCCTCCCAGCTCGTCATCCAGCTGCACTGCCAGGATAGCAGACGCTCCGGTTTCATCCGGTGTGGAGTCAAGACCTTGCCTGCAGTGACGATGAAGCGCTCAGTGAACCACTGAATCCCAGGACTGGGCCAGCGAGTCACACACAGAGCAGTCGATCAGAACTCCCTCATGTGCCTTACGCTACAGCTTTGCTCAAGCTCTGTGCTACACAGAACGTTAGGCAGCTCAGGGGCCGTGTTGGAAACCACTAGATCCCTAAGTCTGTTGCTCTGGTGTGACACTTCATGACCGTGGAGAGAGGTACCCTGCCGTCCCTTACTCTCTGGCTATGAACTGTGGTTTTATTTTCACATGCCCTTAAAAAGCATTTTTGATTAAATATTTGATTTATATTTTACTCAAAACTTACTCCAAAGCCAGATTAGTGGTTTCTTGTTTGGCCTGAACACGCAGCTGTTGATTTGCTGCTACAGGATAACCATATTTTCTCTCACTTCTTGACTGTTTCCAGCTCCTACAACATGTAGGTTTTCCCACTCATGACATAGGTCACACTCTAGACTGTTCTTTCTCCTTACCCATCCTCTACTACTTCCGCTCTCTGATCACAGGCTTATTCTCTTCACGGCTGGCTAGTCCTCATTGCTTTAATAAAAAATACACTTTCTTCCATAAGACTCATTCTGTTGACCTATTTCTACTGTCTTTGCAGATGTGCAGTTGACTCTGGTCCCTTTTCTCCTGAGGAACATGCTACCTGCTTATTGCTGATCTCTCTGAGAGCACTAACTACTTTAAAATCTAAAAAGGTGACATTTCTTCCTCCCCTTGGTATAATAATAAACTACACACTATGAAGCAGACCGGTCGTCAATTAGAAAGACTGTATAAAGTCTAAACTCTCTTATAAACAGAACCTACAGAACCTAGATGCTGACAGAGATGGTTTACACACTGCTAAATCAACCTATTTGTCCAGACTCATTAACAGTGATGAGAAGAGATGACGGGAGTTGGTATTAAGTCACCAAGCTATTTAAACCCCCTGACAGCAATATAGCTGTTTGTCCATCTCTGTGATTCATTCTTACATTTCTTTGAATCTAAAAATTGCAAAAATCACCAGTTCTCTGGAGCCATTAATAACTCCTGCTTTTCTTCCCTCTCCATCCCCCTGGTGGTAGCTCATTCTCTTCTTCTCTTTCTACTTTTCATAGTGTTGATTGTTCCCTCATTGCTGATGTTCTACTGAAGTCTAAAACTATAACCAGATCACTTGATCCTGTGTCTACATTTTCTGTGTAATCTTTTGCTGCTAGATCCAAGCACAGCCTTTGACACGGTAAGCCATTCTATCCTTCCGTCTAGGCTGCGCAAGCTGTGCATTAACCGCTCCACACTGGACTGCCTGACATCATATCAAACCGACAGAAAATCGTTACCCTCTCTGGCGATACTGCTTCCACTTCTCTAGTTACTCAAGGGGTTCCTCAAGGATCAGTTCGTGGGCCCCTTCTATTCACTGTGTACATGCTTCCTTTAGGACATATTTATGGCATTTAGCTGACATGTCTTGCTTTACTTTAACCTTGACTTCCACTGCTACGCAGATGAAATCCAGATTTATTTTAATACGAAATCCATATCAGAAATGAGGAAAAGGTGATAAGTTAATAGTGATAAGACTGAACTGATGCAAATCAGTTCTAAATCCATTCTCAAAACAGCTTGTCCTCTGCTCTCTCCATTGAGGACACAGTTGTATCTCCCCCCCCCCGGTTTGAGATCTTGGGATCATCCTTGATTCCAGTGCCCACATCAACGCTATAGTTAAAACAGTTTCCTCAGCCAAGCTGCTTACTGTTCCTTCCTCCAACCCACATGGCTGGGGCGATAGTGCTTTTTCAAGATGTGCTTCCTGACTCTGGAACTCTAGCCCCCATCTCGTCCAACAGTGTGCATCTCTCTATATATTCAAATCTAATCTTAAAAAACACCTTTTTACATTGCTTATGTTTCTCAAACCTAAACTCATCTTTCATCAGCTCTTGCCCATATCCTGTAAATGCTAGTTGTAAATGTTATGTACTCTGTACATGCTGTAAATGTTATGTACTCTGTAGATATTGTTTTATATGTCCATCAATGTCAATTTTTTGTACTGACTATTCTAAGTGTCTTTGGGTCCTCGAAAAATGCTATATAAATATAATGTACTATTATTATTATTATTATTACTACTACTACTACCACTACTACTACTACAACATGATCAGGTCTTACCAAATGTAGATGATGTGTCCTTGTCTGCCTCCGTGGGTGTAGTTGTAAAGGATTATGTAGCTGTCTCCACCATAGAACTGGCCATAGGTGGCAGGATCAACAGGAACCTTGTCTGAGCCCTCAATACGCCAGATCTGCAAACACAAGGCATCATGTGACCACCATCACATCACTTGCATTAAAATTCCTCCATCTCTCTATGAAAAACACTACAGTTTCAGCATCGAAGGGCTGCTAATGCGACGAGTAAATATTGAAAAGTACAACCGTGCTAAGCGAAGCGGGGGCGGTGGTCACACTCACCTGCTTCTCGCCACGGCCGTTGTCGATCATGCCGTGCTGCGCAGCCATGGCGGGTGAATCGTGCAGGGTGGAGGCGTCGAACGGCACCTTCTCGATCTTGGCAATGTGGTTGGAGACGTAGGCCACACCCAGGCCCTCCGTCTGGTCCACGTCGCGCCAATTCTTGAAGAACTGCTTGAACAGTGGGGTCTCCCCCATCTCAGGCAGGATCTGCACTTGGGTGTGCTTGGGGTAACCCATCTTCTTAATGAACTCATCCGCCGCCTTCATGGCTGCCTTCCGTTCCTCGACGTTGGCATCCTTTCCTGTTTGGTGGAGGATGCCAGGTAGTTAAAAACCGAGAATACGGCACACATACTAGGGCACAAACCTCCCGTTAAATAATCAGCTTTGTGCAGTTAAAGGTACAAAGTGCAGACTGCTTTCTTTGGACTTGGACACTTACCTTTCCATACGAAAATCTTGCCGTTTGAGCCGTGGTCCAGAATGAAGCAGTCGGTGGACTCCAGCGTGCTCTGGGAAAAGGGGTTCTCGTCTGCCACCAGGGCCATGCTCATGGTCCCACTGGCGTCGGAAACCTGCAGAACAGCAGACGAGCGTTTTCAGACCAACGGGGTAAATATACAGGGAGCAGTAGGTTGCTGTGAGCAAGTGCTGAGCCGTGTCTCTCCGTCTAGACATATATGGGTGTGAGAACCTGAAGAACCACAGCACCTTGTACAGTTTAGCCAGCTGCCTATTTGAAGCATCTGCTTTGAGGTCATCATCAGCTCCCTCTGGTAGGTCTGGCTTTTCTCCAAGAACCTGGCGTTGAAAAAAACGAAACCCATTTCACAGAGTTCTTCGTGACCAGGCGCTAAGATGAGTGCTGCTAAATGCTGAAAATAATGATAATGATTTTAGCTTCTCACCTCAAGCATCTTGTCTCGCTCCACGCCCTCGTCACACACGTACAGCCGGGCGCGTCCACTACGCTCGTTATCACGGATGCCCTTGGCCAGCTGAGTAGCTTTCAGTTTCTCAAAGCGGTTGCTTTTGGATCCACACCATTGATAGATCTCCTGTGACACACACACACACACACACACACACACACACACACGCACGATGACCTTATCATTACATATAAGACCATAATTTCATGGTTGGTCAGCTACTAATTGTAATGTGACATTTACAAAAACCCCAGCCGTATCATTTCAGCCCCAGAGGTACTCACATTACCCAGGTCCAGGATGAAGCAGTCTCCTTGATTAAAGCTATCCCAGGTGACAGGTACCTCTGTTGCCCTGACAACACGCCGACCTTTGACCTGCAGCACACGCTGCATCACCACCTCATTGGTTACGACGTGCTTGAACCCTGAGGCAACTCCACCTTTCTGAGAAGAGTGAAAAAGAGTTTTCAGAAAAAATGCAAAGATTATAGTTATATAATAATATAATATATATAGAAAACTGTTATATAAATAATTTTCAAATTTGCTCTCATTTTGTCCACTGATCACTTACCATGTACTGCAGACCTTTCTTAAAGTAGCCCAGGAAGGTTTTAGACTCATGACCCTGGACCTCCCTGAACTGGATGGGTTTTCCACCCAGGTGGTCATCCAACTGGACTGTAAATATGGCAGCAGAGCCACTTTCATCCTGAGTGCAGAAGTCACCTTCAGAACAGGTCGGGAACAGAACAGAAGTCACCTTCAGCTCGGGAATTTAGCTGAACAGTTTAATTGGAATTATGTCTCCATTGAGCCTCATTTAAATATTCCTATCCTATACTATACTAATTTTAGTATAGGGCTCAAGCACCTGTTTATTAGATGAAACCATGCTGGAGCATGGTACGTTTACACTGTGGAACAGATCTATTGACACTAATACTTCCGCAGTTAGCATTTGAAGTTACAGGAACTGGCAAGTTATAATGCACTCCTTTCTCAGTTGCATTTAGCTGACACTTTAACCCAAAGTGACTTACAATTATGACATTATAAGTACAACTTATGACAATTTAGGGTTATGGGTCTTCCCAACAGTGGCAACTTGGCAGTGGTGGGGCTTGAACCAACAACTCTTACGATTACAAGTACCTTAACCACTGAGCTACCACTGCCTAATGCATGTGAACAGCCACTTACCCAACCAGAAGTGGAGGTCGTACTGCAGGCTACCAGAACGCTGTTTGATGGTGTTGAGGACCACGTAGGCGTCGCCGGTGTAGAACGATCCTTGGAGATTCTCTGGCACAGCCACAAGGTCAAACTTCTCGATCCTCCATACCTGAAGGCCAGGCTGCTGGCCTGCCTTCTCAAACTCAGGGTGGTACACCATGCTGTCTGGAGAGAGGTCACGCATGGTTCTGATTGGTGGAAATTCACTGCACACTTTCAGAGCTTTTCTTTTTACTTTCAAATATGAGCCTTCAGTTTTAAAGCTCATTTTAAAAGTATTAATGTGCCATGCTGAATAATTTATTTTTACTTTTAACCAGTTGCCTAAATGTACTTCACTGAGTCAATGCAGAATTAAAGTCTGTGAATTCATTGAACTGGAAGTCTCAATAAACCCCAAGGGCTGGGGATTTTCCCCTGCACTGAAGGACACGTATTACAGACCCTCAGGAAGAGGAAGAACTGTGACTCAGAACATTTCTACCACTCACCTTCCGCTCACATGTACATGCACACACAGGCACACCTGCACACTATCAGCATTGTGCTCTGAGTTTAGGCACATTGCTGCAGTGTGACCGTTAGCATGGGGCTCGTGTGTGGAGCTCACCACAAACTTGCAGAGAGAGGAGTGTGGAATTGTTTGGGACCTTTAGGCTGGAATGGAAACTGGAATGTCGGGAATGCCGTCAGCTGCTATTATAGGCCCAGTGGAGAATGTGAAGTGGAAGACAGCTGAACGTACAGCAGTCTGTCTAATACATAGCACATGATCAATGGGAGTCAACTGGGGAAGGGAAGGAGACCAAAGAATACTTGAATCATGGGATTATCTGGATTCATGTTAGATGATTATACCTAAAGGTGGTGTACACAATTCAGCACAGGAATCGATTAGAATGAGAGTATTATGCTATAAACTATCTTCATGATATTTAATGTTATAACTCATTCATTATAGAGATTATAGAGAGAGTGGTCTAGAATTCCTTTACAACACCAGAGATAAAATTACAGCAGTCAGGGACCAGCCCTCTAGTCCAGACTCGCCAAACAAACACTCACTTAGAAGGAGAGCATTCTGCTAAAAAAAAAAAAAGGCATTTCTTTTATCCCGGAGGGCAGTCTACAAAACACTCATTTGTTTGAAAACTCAGCAGGCCGAATGCAGAAATTAGCTGGATGCATGTACAGGAAAATGCAGCATACTGGTTTGTTTAATGTTTATTACCTGTGCGCGGGGGGGAACTTGAAAAATTATTCTAACGCTACTTTAAAAAACTGTTTTATTGTTATTTGGGTTTCAGCTGTAGTCCCTAAGGCCTGACCTGAAGAGGTGTGGAAAGATGCAGAACAGAAAAGGCTGAAGTATCAGTGGTGTCTTCTAAAGACGATCACATCCATGCCTACTGACAGCTGCAGTTTGGCTGTGTCCAGCAGCACGGTTTTCTTCTTGCTTGCTCTGAGCTTGTTTTTATTAGATTTCATTTGGATCAAACGCTCCATAATTGCATGTGCGTTTCAAGAGACACACACGTACACTGAGGAAATCATTAAAAATAACATAAATGATATCCCAAGAGGAAACACATGAAAGCATTGCCATGGAGCCTGAACCAGGGGCAGTTTAAAATCTTTTTGGTATCTAAAGAATGCCAGATACTTAATTTCAGGAGGGTGTCTGTTGGAATTAAAAGGAAATACTAATACTATCATGTCTCAAACACACAGAATCAGGGCAGCCACTGTAGCTTACATTTGCTGTCCCGAGGCTGATATGTTCCAGACAGTTTACTCGCCTAAAGTGGGTTATAAATAGTCTAAGTCACATGACTGCTGCTGTCTACCTCAAGGGCTCATGCAAAAAAAAAAAAAATGAGTCAGCATGCCATCACACACACACACACACACATACAGACTGTGTCTCAACAAAATTGGTTCATGGTAAATTACTGTATGGGAGATTACAAGGAGCACAGTAAAAATAAAAGTGCACCCATGTTGTACGAAAATATGGCTATCCCACAAAATGCATTATGTTAAAGGTATATGTTTGAGAGGCTTTAGTACTGGAGAGGGGGGTCAATACTGGTGAATTAAACAATGCTTGCATTTCTGTGTGACAGGACAAGACTAGCAGACCTAGATCACACATGTCTATGTAATTCAGTAGCCTAGAATTCTGACTAGGAATAAGATAAATGTTTATTCAAATTTAAGCACAAGTTTATTTAGTCATGTCACACAATCTTACATCAACACTGGATTAATGCTCAGTGAGTTTTCTGGAAACTACATTACACTGAATGCACATATACTTTTAGTTGCTATGCTTAATGTCTAAGCTCTTGTACTATTTTTAAGTTAAAAAAATAAGACAATCTACATCAGTTAGCAATGAAAGGATCAAAATTTGGTGCATTGGGGAGTTTCGTATGAAAAAGAGCTCAATACTGTACTGCACCTGGAAACAGGAGGCAAAAACACATTATTCCATCCCTATAGGTTAAAACATTACCGGGGCAAAGATGATCACTTTAATATCCTAATGGGGAATTTTTATTTATGTATGTACGCTTTTTTTTGATACAGTAACCAGAAACAAAAGAGGCCTTCAGCAACACTGCAGCACAACCACACAGCACCATTGTTCCCTGCTAAGACATGCGGGTAACAGTGGCACTTCAGCTCCCGACTGAGGTTTTTTTGTTTTTTTTAAAGGCTTAAAATAGTTCGGGCCAAAAAGTACTCAAACACAGCCCGAAATGCAACAGATGTGTGTGCTAAAGAGTCTTGACCAAAATCAGCTTTTTAAGATGGACACAATATGCTAGCAGGAATGCACTGCTGACTGGCTGAGCAGATGAGCTTTATGGTTTACGGGGGCCACTGGTTCCATGTCATGCTCATCACGGCTCCCTGTCTTGTTTGGTGCCTCCACATGTTTTCCTTCTGTTTGCTCAAGGAGTCTTGGCTTCCTGGGTGACTCATTCCTTCCATGTAGGCAGAGCCTCCTCCCCACTGACGTCCCCTCTCTGAGGACTGAAGGCCTCTTAGTCACTTCGTTAGCATTTCTGCAAGGAACCTTCAAACATCCTCAGCAGTGGTGTTTAATGAACCCAAGAGCACCTCCACTAGAGCACGTTTAAAAAAAAAAAATCACTCAAGATCATTTAAGAGATCGGAGTCCCCCTTTAGAAGCGGCAGCACGGTATAACTGCGAGATGATCTATACATGGATCGAAAAGACTGACTGGAGATTAAATTCTGAGAGAGCTGTGCTCGAGGCAAGGCAGGCATTTTGCTGTGCAGTTTAATGTCACGCACTGCACTGGGCTTGGTCTGGGCGAGGGAGTCTGAAGATAACACGACACTACAGAGAGCTGTGAGGACCACAGGACAGTCACATCCCTCAGCTGACTTGGGGAACAGCTGCTTCTGTGTAGTTCAGACAACACCTCCCTCCATGACAAGAAACCAGGCATTCACAGATTAGACTGCTTTTGGTCTTCCGAAACACACACACAAATTTCAAAAGCCAAGATAAATGCAGAGGCTGTAACACAAAACCTGTCTCTCAATGGTGTGTTATCAGCCTTTAGAGAAACCGATAGGGTCGCTTTTATAGGGTCTTGGTAGTGTGATATTATTGATTTTACAGGCCTGAGGGAACCTTACACTGCAGAAACATGCCAAAAGAAAACAGTTAGCCGCTAGCCATTCAATAAAACTCTAGTATTGTGTATTCCATTTAATATGTACATGAGGAGACTACATTACAGCTAAATCAAGTCTTACTGTGCCATCATCATGTGTGCAGTCACTGCATGTTTCCATGTAATGATGCTGCACACCAAAATACCAAGGACTTCCTCCTCCTCTCTCTGACTTCCTCCTCTTGTGGTTTATTCAGAATAAAAATGTTTTGCTATGGTAACAAAGGGTATATCTACATAATGGATCACTTAGTCATTGAAACAGGAATTTCCTAACACATTAAACTATTTCATGAATATATAAAAGTATTACATTCATTTAGAAGGTAATATGATGTGGTAGCATACAGAGAGTGTGTAAAAAAAACCAAACCTAAATGATGTGTCTGACCTGGAAATTGACACACTTGATAAACTAGGCCAGTTAGCCCAGGTTAGGTGAACAGGAAGCATTTCTTGTTTGTGCTGGTTCTTTTATCAACACGTTTTAAAATATGCGTGCTGTGCTAAATTTCCATAATGGCATGAAAAATCTCTTGTTCCTAGTGTATACCAGATTAAAACATGAAGTCATGTAATGTGTGCCTTCAATTTTCTTGCAATAACATGAGAAAACAAACGGTCTATACCACATACATTTATCATTCATCATACCACAGAGCATCGCCGGGACAATAAAGTCCACAAGAATACAGCTTTCAGCTGTCTGGCAGGCCTGTTTTGCCTCCACTCTATGTTTTGCATGAGACAGACAGACAGACAGACAGACAGACACAGACACAGACACAGACACACACACACACAGATTAGCTTCAGGAGTGGTTGAATGCCAACACAACAAACAAAACTCACATTACAAAAGAAACACCACATCTAACTACACTCCACAAGGCAAAAATAAAATACAATTCTACAATACAAATAGCGAACAAACCGGTACCACTCCCTACAATTAGTAACTACACACAAACACGCACTAATCTGCCACACACTAAATGAGGCCATCCTGCCTTCGACACGCATTTGTGTGAAATGAAATCTACGCCTAAACATTGATTTTGCGCAGTTTCATTCCTCTGAGAGCCTTCTTTCGTCCTTTCAGCTTTAATAACTGTGCGTTTCGCTGTAGGCTACGGCTGCAGAAACACGCCCTGTGTCCAAGCTCAGGTCAAAAAGCGCACGGCACGCCCAGAGAATTCGAGACATCTGCGATTGACATTTTTATCAAGCCATATACGGCTCGTTTGAGCGAATGAGGTTTGGAAATAAAGGACATTGGAAATCGTGTTTGCAAATTAATATCTAGTTAAATATGATTTTAAAAAATATGCTCAATGGTTTGAAGTAGTTGAAGCGTGCGTACAGAATTGGATATCAAAGTGCTGCGACACAGAGAGAAATCTGCAGATAATGTTCACTCACACACAGTTAAAGAAGCTTTACAACAGCGGGCGAAGCATTCAGAAAGCGCAGCCTTACCTCCTGCTGACTGCCGGGGACGTGTCTGACACTGGGACTGTGCGCTGTACTCCTGCGCCTCTGTCGGCCGACACTCTCCGACTTGGGCACGAAACACCGGAGTCCACCGGAACAAGCTGGCGCGTGAGCGACGCCCCTTTTTGGAACGGCCGCGAGGCGAATCCGTGCGACCTCCTTTCGCGCGACGTAAGATACAAGTTTTTCTGTTTTGGGATGTTTTTTGTGCAGTTTTCGTGTCTAAATGGCCTAAAATTGTAATTTGAATGAATAAAACATCGCAATAATGTTTATTTTCTATTAGCTATTGCCGTGTAAATTATATAGCCTACTTTGGAAATGCCAAAGAGCTGTTTTACAAGTTTCTAGGTGCAGACAGGAGAAGAGAGTGGCTACAACCCAACTACGAACTTCTTCAGACGTGCAAACAACGAGAATTCAGTTTATGCAGCTTGATCAAACACCCAAAGAAAAATGGCATTTTTTTTTTACGATGAATGCATTGCTATCTCTTAAGAAAATTATGAAAATGTAATAGGAAATTGTTTTTTGATATTCAAAGGTTTTACCCTATTAATAGTAGTCTACGGTAAGCTTATTTTGGATGGATGCAAACCTACTTAGAAGAGTAAGAATTGTCTGGTAAATAATGACTCGTCTGACAAATCCTAGCATATCTTCTTTTTTTTTTCTTTTTTTTTTAAAAAAAACAGAATTACGTGCTGTGTATTGTGTGAGTGCAAGAGACACCGGGCAGACACACGGTTTCGGAGTCGTTACCACGAGACAATGGTCAAAGTTTGCTTTATGAAATGTGTGACTCAGGGGGAATCAACGCTTTGCTAAGGTGCAGACAGGACAAGTATGAAAGAGGTTACTCGGGAGCTGGCAGGTAGTGTGATGTTCTCAAATTCAAATCTTTTGCCATTTATTTTCAACTCAATATCGATCTGATGAGTTGAATCAGAGAAACCAGTAACCAGAGTTTGAGGACCCTGGGTTAAAAAAGCGAGGGCTTTCCTACTTTAGTGTATATTTATTCTCAGTGCTGGCTCCATCAGCTGGTTAAAGTATGTAACTTGGCTTGTACATGTGGATGTGAATTGTGTAGAAATATGACATAAAAGCCGTGGTCATTGATTCTGCAATAATGATACTTTGTGGAATATTTCCGCACACTGAACAGTTTAGATTTAGAAATATTTACGGAAGGAATATCATTTGTGCAGCGAATGCTAACGTTGCATGTTAAATGTGATAAAGACTACACAACAGCCATTGGGAGAAGACATTACATTTACCTGATGCTTTTATCCAAAGCACCTTACATTTGTGACTGAGTACAACTTGAGGGTTAAGGATCTTGTTCAGGTGCCCAACAGTGGCAACTTGGCAATGGTGGGGCTTGAACCAGCACCCTTCCAATTACAAGTCAACTACCTTAACCACTGAGCTACCAAAGCATACATAACTAAGCAATTAAAAAGTCAGTGTGCAGCTGTTACGCTCCCGGTCCGGTTCAGACAGTCTTGCTCTGCATCTCGTTACTGGCTCCGTCCTGCCTTAAGTGATTGCTGTGGCTTATATAAGGACCTTTACTGGCCCGAGCTCACCCTAGTCTCGTCCTGGCTGTGTGTGGGGTAGCCTTAGTGTACAAATTGTTTGTTTGGTTTTTGTGGTCTTGGCTGTGCATCCGTTGTCTTTTTGACATCCATAGTCGGCTTGTGTTTGTGTATATCGAGAATCCCTGTGTTAGAGCACGTTCTAGTGCGTGTTTGTGTGTACAGTTACTGATTGTAGTGAGTGGTGCTGGTTTGTTTGCTATTGGGATTGTTGTCTGTTTATTGTCAGGGAGTGTAGAATTGTATTTTATTTTTGTCTTGTGGAGTGTAGTTAGATGTGGTGTTTCTTTTGTAATGTGGGTTTTGTTTGTTGTGTTGGCAACCACTCCTGAAGCTAATCTCTGTGTGTGTGTGTGTGTGTGTGTGTGTGTGTGTGTGTGTGTGTGTGCGCGTGCGTGTGTGTGTGTGTGTCATGCAAAACTTAGAGTGGAAGCAAAACAGGCCTGCCAGACAGCTGAAAGCTGTATTCTTGTGGACTTTATTGTCCCGGCGATGCTCTGTGGTATGATGAATGATAAATGTATGTGGTATAGACCTTTTTTTTTCTCATGTTATTGCAAGAAAATTGAAGGCACACATTACATGACTTCATGTTTTAATCTGGTATACACTAGGAACAAAAGATTTTTCATGCCATTATGGAAATTTAGCACAGCACGCATATTTTAAAACGTGTTGATAAAAGAACCAGCACAAACAAGAAATGCTTCCTGTTCACCTAACCTGGGCTAACTGGCCTAGTTTATCAAGTGTGTCAATTTCCAGGTCAGACACATCATTTAGGTTTGTTTTTTTTTACACACTCTCTGTATGCTACCACATCATATTACCTTCTAAATGAATGTAATACTTTTATATATTCATGAAATAGTTTAATGTGTTAGGAAATTCCTGTTTCAATGACTAAGTGATCCATTATGTAGATATACCCTTTGTTACCATAGCAAAACATTTTTATTCTGAATAAACCACAAGAGGAGGAAGTCAGAGAGAGGAGGAGGAAGTCCTTGGTATTTTGATGTGTAGCATCATTACATGGAAACATGCAGTGTGTATATATATATATATATATATATCCTTTGTTTAATTATTCCACATACCATTCCACTATCAGCTACCAGTCATATCATCACGTAACTGTTGCGACCTCACCACCTAGACAGGGTCGTAACAAGCATTAAATATTGATATTGATGTGTAATATAAATATGGTGGTGGTGGTGATCTTACTGCTGTAGGCAAGCGATCCTTTGGACACTGATTTATTGCACCTGAAACACGGCTAAATGTTCTTAGAGGTCGATGTTTCAGCGTCAGCTGTTCAGAGGAGATGCATTACACGTGAAAACGTTTGCCACTATGCTGATATAAGGGCCGAATTTCAGAGTAAGATGTGAATCTGGGCTGCAGTGCCCACAGAGACTGGTTATGTGAGAAGTTAAAATATCCAGTGAACTTAAGTGGCTCCAAAAACAAAAACAAAGCGAGGAGGAGGCAGTATCAGAATCGAGCGCTGCTTTGCTGGTTGGCAATCTCCACCATGTCCCGTCAGAACGGCCAGCGGGGTGCAGGTGAGAGATGTTTAATTCAGAGGGTATGTGCAGCCTGTAGGGACAATACCTGTGGGTCGCTCAGAAATGGATGATGTTGCATGATAAGCATGCAGTGACATCTCTTCCCAAGGTCATTCGGTTTGTGCTGCTTTGCTCTTTTGGTTGGATTTGCCGGTGAGAGGATAGGACCCCACCCATCCCAACAATAGACTCTTCTCTCTTTTGAGGTCAGGGAGGCGCTTTTGCTCCCTGAAGACCAAGACAGAGAGGCTGAAGAGGAGCTTCTTCCCACAGGCCATCCGGGCCCTGAATCAGGGAAACTGATAAACTGTGGGGACCACCACTACCATGTAACATAACTGTATCTCTGTACATCTGTATATATATATTTATATTCAATTACCTTGTTACACAACAACTGTAGATATGTTATTATATGAAATGGATCTGTACATTCTGTAGATTGTGTACATATATACCCAACCATATACATTGTACATTGTGTATATAATCATAATATACACATACTGTACATACATTGTTAATATATTTTATACATACATAGAATATATATATTTATCTTGCATATATATATTTCACATATAGAGAATATCTATATTTCTCTATGCACCCGTTTTCTTTTGCTCAGTTTGGACAGAGCACTCTCCACCATTTCACTGCGAGTTATACTGTGTATGACTATGTATGTGACGAATAAACCAAACTTGAACTTGAAACACCAGGACAGCAGAACGTTTAACATTTCAAAGTATCATAGAATTAATAAATCCAGGAATAATGCTGCAAAAAGTAAAAAAAAAAAAGGCAAATGGAAAAAATATTTCCTAAGGTTTTGTTTTTGTTTTTATCCTATTTTTTTCCTGAATGAAAACCTTTTTTAGTCTTTAACTTACTTCTTCATCCAAAGAGAACTGAACCTTTTCTAGGCTCTTGTTAGAGTGACACTATTTTTAATTAATTATAATATCAATATAAATTAAATGTTATACTGCAGTAACTTGGCATTCCAAAGGGAAACGATTGGCTGTGAATCATTCTCTGTAATAATTTGCGTGTTCAGGTTCATCGCATTAACAAAATAATATGGAGGCCATAAATAAAGCTAAATAGCCAATAGAAAAATTATTCCTACTCAGCCAACAAGGACTTCAGTTTCAGTCATATTAAGTGCAATGATACGTTTGCTTGTGTGTATCCTGCCCTGTATTCTGTTCTGACAGAGGATCTGTATAAAGGCTATTCGGTAATCAACGCAGGAGTTGCTCTTTGGTGCTGTGCCCACCAGGTGGAGACATTTACCAACATGTGAGTAGCAGGAAAAACGGGCTCCTTGAACTTTTGCTCTTTGCCTCAGCCGTAACCCTGGTGTAGCTGTGACGTGGATTGTTTCCGTACCCTGTACGGGTGGAGGGGTGTGGGGTACGGGCACGTACTCACGGTGACAGAGCTGAGCTCCGATAGCTTTCCTGATTATTTTTTTGGTATCATGCCTTGCTAATGAATCCATTAGGTCAGTTTCATGCCAGCCCACAATTGCACATTTCAGTTGCAAAACGCTATTAAGAGCGCGAGGGATGGAAAGCGTTGGATGTTTTATTTATTCATGTTAATAATTATGGAGGGGCCCGTGCAACCAGTGGCTGCGCAGCGCCTGCGAGATTGCAGCCAGTCGTATGAAACGGCTCGGACATGTGGGGAAAGAATCAGTGGGAGTGGTTGTAAAAGAAATTATGGGAACATATTATCGTGAACTCCTCATATTATTCAAACTCCACCCGTTTTCAGAACTGACGGCTCAGTCCGGCATGTCAACTGATTTTGTGGACAGTGAGAAACAAAAATAAAAACAGGATACGAAAAATCCCTCTGGTTTGCCCTCCAGTAGTAGTTCCTGTAAAATGCATCTTTAGGGTGGGGGATGGAGAAGCACTTACAAAATGACAACTTCCACAACCTCCACCCACAGTTTTTCTCTAGTCATCGAAAATGCCATTCAAACGTGTGTGACCAAAACCTCAAAATTAACTAAACTTGAATTTATTTTGGTCTCTCTCTCTCTCTCTCTCTCTCTCTCTCTCTCTCTCTCTCTCTCTCTCTCTCTCTCTCTCTCTCTCTCTCTCTCTCTCTCTCTCTCTGAGAAGAGGGGTGGGGTGGTGCAAACTAAGATAAGTACTTGAACATGTGTGTAAAAGTGAATGGTGCTCTCAGGCATTCTCACACTACTCTTATATTCAGCACAGCCAGCATTGCACTGACATGAGTCTCTGCTTTACTACCGCT
This sequence comes from Electrophorus electricus, assembly GCF_041902795.1. NCBI lineage: Eukaryota > Metazoa > Chordata > Actinopteri > Gymnotiformes > Gymnotidae > Electrophorus > Electrophorus electricus. The sequence goes on from NC_137504.1 coordinate 3,831,805, forward strand.
CACATATCTATCTATCTATCTATCTATCTATCTATCTATCTATCTATCTATCTATCTATCTATCTATCTATCTATCTATCTATCTATCTATCTATCTATCTATCTATCTATCTATCTATCTGTCTGTCTGTCTGTCTGTCTGTCTGTCTGTCTGTCTGTCTGTCTGTCTGTCTGTCTGTCTGTCCGTCTATCTATCTATCCATCTGTCTATCTGTCTCTCGTCTGTCTGTCTAGTTTTGTGTTGTGTGTATGGGCCTTAAACAAGACAGGAAGTCAGCAGACAGGTGTGGCTTCTGGGCAAAAATATTTCTTTTGGTGCAGAAATTTATGCTGAAAATTCTCATTAGGGTGATGTTCATGAAGAGTTTGGATCATTCTGAGGTTCTGTTATACAAATCAATTGGCTCAAGCAAGGCATGTCATAGAAAATGAAGGCGTTTAGCATTTTATCGAGTGACGTAAAACATTTAACACTCTAATTTTAGATTTGTATTTGGTTCCGGTTACCCTACTAATGAAAATACAACCACAAAGCCTCATATGTTCGCTCTCTCTTTCTGTTCTCTTTCTGTGTGTGTGTGTGTGTGTGTGTGTGTGTGTGTGTGTGTGTGTGTGTGTGTGTGTGTGTGTTTGCCACAAACACCACAAACACTTTGTGCCTCGGAAACCAAGACTGACGAACTCCGCTTTAACCTCCCATACAGCCTGTGTCATCCATTAGTTAGCACTTGTTTTCTGTAGTGTATGAGAACACCATGTGAACAGCATCCAGCCAGAGACCAGGGAAGGAAAACAACACTCAGGTCCCACCTTCTCCATGGCAACCGGCCAGTTACAGAACATTTGCAGCCTTATGACAGAAGCAGGGCCAGACGTTCGATCTAATATCCAGCACGTAGTTAATTTCCTGATTGAATCAATGATTAATCTTGAAAGAATCACTTTCTTTTTAACTGCTGTGGTGAATGACTTGTTAGATGCCCTTAACGTTACAAGGAAAATAAATGTCACTTTCAAAGTTGGCTCTAAACAAATTTTCCAGTTGACAAATAACTTTGAATCAATTTACATGCTTGGCACTTGCATTTCTCACTTGGCCTGATAGTCTTCCTCGTGCTGCTGTGCTCCAAAGATCTAATGTTGTTGGAGTGTTGGTGCCATCAGTGTTTAACCCTTTCTCAGCTGTCCCCATGGTGCATTAACGGTGTGGTCTCTGGTCTCACGAGTTTAGATGTGGAGTGGGGAACAGCCGTGCCCATAGTCCACTGTAACCTTTGCTGTCCAGATGACTGTAATGAAATACCGTTTGGATGTCACCAAAGCCGACAGTGAATTTGACATGTTTATGAATATAGAGAGAAAGTATGTTTTTTCTATTCTACCCAGTGGACTTTGGCAGTACCCATTGCATGATTCTAACAGTATCTCTATCCCTGGGATCTGTATTTATCCTCCACTATGCTCACACTCTCTCTCTCTCTCTCTCTCTCTCTCTCTCTCTCTCTCTCTCTCTCTCTCTCTTTCTCTTTCTCTCTCTCTCTCTCTCTCTTCTCTCTCTCTCTCTCTCTCTCTCTCTCTCTCTCTCTCTCTCTTTCAGCTGTTTGTGTTTTCTTCTTCCACTAATGCTCTATATTCCTGCCTGGCCTGAGAGATCCAGTCTGTGAAGATCTGTGCAGATGGACAGTCCTATTAGGTGACATGAGAGGATCCACATCCAAACTGTGTAGACTCTCCACTGGTGTTTCACAAGGCTCAGTATTGGGCCCCCTTCTCTTCTCTTTGTATACTCGTTCTCTTGGTGATATAATATCTTCTCATGGTTTCTCCTACCACTGCTATGCCGATGACACTCAATTATTTCTTTATTTTCCACCCTCTGACACGCAGGTCTCCAGACATATCTTGGCATGCTTGACTGACATTGCGTCATGGATGACAGCCCACCACTTGAAGCTCAACCCCACTAAAACTGAGCTTCTGTTCATCCCAGGTACTCCCAACCCTTACCATGACCTCACTGTTTCCTTTGAGAACTCCCTGGTATCACCACCCGAAGCTGCCTGTAGCCTGGGCGTAACTTTGGACAACCAGTTGTCGTTCTCAACTCATGTTTCTAATCTAACCCGGTCTTGCAGATTCCTTCTTTGTAACATACAAAGGATTTGACCCTTTCTTTCGCAGGAAGCTACCCAGGTGCTTGTGCAGTCTCTTGTAATCTCAAAGCTAGAGTACTGCAACTCATTACTTGCTGGTCTTCCTCTAAGAGCCATCAAACCTCTACAACTTGTCCAGAATGCAGCAGCACGACTGGTCTTCAATCTTCCGAAGTTCACACGTTACTCCACTGCTGCGTTCCATTCATTGGCTCCCTGTAGCTGCACACATCAGATTTAAAACCTAAAAAATGGACCAGCCCCTTCATACATGAGGTCAATGGTCAAAGCCCGATCTGTACCTCGAGTACTTCGAACCTCAAGTATGGCTCGCCTTGAAATACCTTGCTTCAGGTCTCATGGACGACAAGCATCAAGACTATTTTCTGTCCTGGCTCCAAGATGGTGGAATGAACTCCCGCTTGCTGTCTGGACAGCAGAGTCCCTTGCAGTCTTCAAATGCAGACTGAAGACCATCTATTTGTGGAATATTTAAAGGACAACTGACACTGCTTCCTTATTGACTGACTAATTTAGTACTTAATGTAGGGCACTGTTTATGCTTTTAAACATACAGCACTTATCATTGTTTAAGATAGACCTTATGTATTTTGCACTTCTAGGTATCAGCATTCATCCCTGTATTCTACAGTATTCTAGTTCATTGGTATGTTTAATTCTAACCTACTATACTGTACTTGGATATATTCTATGAGTAAATGGCTCTGGATAAGAGCGTCTGCTAAATGCCGTAAATGTAAATGTAAATCTGTGAAAGCTTCAGTTCCCGAATGCTGGAAAACAGAAGGGGACATTTGCTTTCCTCCTAATCGATCTTCTCATTTATCATAACAATTCACACCCTCCAAATGCTCCGTGCTAACATCACAGGGCAACACAAGTCAACCATGATGCGGAAAAGCTAAAGCAAGCTGTCCCATCCTTCACGCGTGGATTGTTATGCTTTCAGTAGTCTCGTCAGGCCTGGGATCTTAAACATGTTTGAGCAAATATCCGCATTGACATGTATTTAGCATTTCAGCACAGATCAAAGCGAAGCGCTTTTACCTCACATCAAAGCCCCTTCCTTCAGTACGAAATCTCCCAATAGCTGGTTTGACTTTGACTTTCGTTTTTGTTGTTTTTTTTTAAAGGGAGGGCAAAAGAAAGTTGCCAAACTCGAGAACTCTACTAACGGCTGATGGTTTTCCTGACTGTGTTGCTGTTCCTCTTTGCAATTGGCTTTGGCTAAAATCCAGAATCAGCGTTGCTGTGCCTATTATAGAACGGATTGTTCTGAGAGGAAGCATGGTGAGAAAGAAAACCGCTCAAACAAACAAACAAAAACGAAATTAAAAGTCCTAGTTTGACTGAATGTATGAATAGAGATGTGTACAATGAAGAATGAACAAACAGATGAATATGTGTATGTGTGTGTGTGGGGTGTGTGTGTGAAGTTGCTAAGACAGTGAATCTGATGCATGGTTTTCAGTTTAAAATAGTTATGGTGGGCACAGTTTGTGCTCCGTCAGGGTGCTCTGTTGTGTGTGCACATGCTATGGTGTGAGTTAGCTACTCCAGCGTTTCATGCTGGAATAGTTCAGTACAGAATCTTCTACAGAAGCGAATGTCTTGTTTACATACAGATCTTTGAACCTCTTTGATACTATAGTGGCCCTCCAGACAGCCTTGGATTAAGAATTCTCAATATCTCAGCAAACTGCACATGAAGAGAGCTCTTTTAACTTATGAAGTGTTTCTCATATAAAAAAGGTTATTTCAATCACCCATGTGAATCACATATGCCAGATACATTTCTTAAAATATATAATAGCTCCTTAAAATACATAAAACTTCCTATAAAATATTTATATAGTATAAGACCTGAATGGGTCAAAAACCAAAGTTAAGTGTAAAGCATTAAACATTCACTATATGAAACAGGACATGTGTAAATAAATTACTTCGTATGGAAGGATCCCTCATAGTCATGTAAAAGTATGTATGCTCGTGTATGGTTTTCACAGACCGTTTGGATATTGCGTCCTGTTAAACTGCACGGACGTCCCGTGCATTTAGGGCGTCGCTACTGTGAAACGAAACCTGCCTTTTGACAGGTTTAATTTATCCCCTAAATTGTAACCAAGCAGATCCTTTAAATCAATGTTATTTGCAACAACGTGAGCCATGTCGCACGCTCAGTAATCCAGCTTTGAAGTGTCATGTAACCAAGCACCAGACCTGACCTGCGCCAGAGCGCGTGCGCACGAGCTCTGCAGCGAGAAGCTTTGGCCGTGTCTAGTAAAACCTCGGACGCATTTGTTCGCAATTTTCTCTCTGCTTCGTATCGAACTCTGCAGTAAATATACAATTTAGAGTGAAAGCGCGTAATCATTTCATAAATGTTGTTGGCGTTCTCTCCTCTCTTAAAAGACTGCGTTTCCAGAGAGATTTGTGGCTGCCTGGACGATCGTTTAATTTACCGTTTGAGGCTTTTTTCGTAAGCAAAGAGAGTTTGTTCAGAATGGAAGGAGAAAGGTCTCCCCGTGGTACACGGAGCACGTTTAAAGACGAAGAGTTATTGCGCGCTCTTGATTTTCTTCTCATTCCATTGTCTTGACACACTAGTCCACAATGATTTAGCAACATGTGATAGAAAGAGAAACAGGATTAGGCAATTCATCTGTCCCGTAGTTACAGAACACAGGGCAGACGGAGTTCACGTGGACTGGCAACAGAAAACAGACTCGGAGGAACGGAACTAAATTGCATTATTGAGAGGGGTCTAGAGGAAAAAAAAAAAGCTTTTGTCCTCAGCAAGCCTGTACTCCCGGTCAATCTCTTTGTTTTTAAAATTTTCTGTAACAATACTGAATCTTGATGTCTTCCAATCCCTTTTCAAGTGACTGCCAGCGTTTGATGGTTAGCTTGGCTCCCAGTTCCGGGTGGTTTTGTGGTGATGCTTAGAGGTCGCACAGTCTCACAATGTTCCTGCCACATTGCCCTTTCCGGGCGGAATATAAATCACCTACCTCATAATTTTCGCGATCCTGATCTGCTCTCCGTAATCTGGGTGAAAAGCATGAATGGAAAAGTAGCGAGTAGAATATTAGCGGCTGGCAAAAGTGATTTACTCTTGTTTATTTGCATGTAGGAGTGGTAATTGCCCAACTGGTTTCTCAACTCTCGTTTTGACGAGAGACATGTTCGCCCCAGTGCTCCCGCTCTCACAGTGTTCCTTTTATGAAAATTCAATTTATGGTTCCATAAATGTGAGCGGCTGCTCCGAGTCTGGTTGCATTACTTCATTCGGTAACACAAAGGGGGGATTATGTAGAAAAGCGGTCCCGGTAAAGACCGGGCCCTCCTCAGGGACAAAGCCCCATTAACCATTTCCCCCATCCTGGGCTGTGCCGATGCACATGCACATAGACTGCTTAATTGTCATAGAGCATATTCCCTCTCACAGTCAAATTTGTTTATGCAAATACGGGTCACCAGGGAATTTTCTGGAATGCCATGGAGGCACTGCTGGGAAAATAATGACTTTTCCTGACCAGGATAGATCCCCGTGAGTCTGGCCACTGTAGATGTCCAGGCTGTTTCTTTGTTAGTGTAGAAAAGCAGCAAAAGGGTTTTGCCACTGCCCTACAAGTGAAGCTTTATAAAGGCGCCAAAAAACAAATCCGGCACTACACGATACTCTGTGCCAAGCACAGTTTTAAATCACAAACTCTATAAGCACTTCAGTCCCACGGACACAATTGGCCCAACTAATTGGCAAATCAGATAATGCTGGAAGAGGCTGCCTGCTCGTTTTTTCATACGATGCTCTCTTTCTCTGCACAATACACTCAAAGCTGCGAGTGTCTGTCTGTCTGTGGCAGCTGCTGGAGCTGCTTCATGCTGCCCGATTTAACCGCCTCAGCCTGGCACAGTGCAACACGCGCATGCCTTCCAGTAATGATGGGAGCTGTCCCACCTCGTCAAAAGGGAGAAGTCTTTCACTCTTCCATTTCTCTTACTTTCCAGTTCTCTCCATCTCTTTCTCTTCTGCTGTCAAGAGGAGTTGGAGCTCACTTCATTACATGAAATAGCCTACTCAGAACAACTGCTCAAAGGGAAATCACCCTTTTATACACAAATGCGATTGCTGCTCGATCACGGAACATTCTGCAAATGTAAATATTTGATATCTTAATGCCTACATGGTATTGATATAACGTGGTATTGATATAAGCAGTCCTGTACAACTGTATTCCTAGAACATCTCCAGGCAGACAGTAACTTCATTAGTAACTTCATTGTGTTTTCTCCATTCAGCTGAAAACCATCTCAGATGGTGTAAGAAATCACATCAAAGTCGCAGTGGGCGAAAAGTCTCTTTTGTGTGGAGCCAGCCTAGTGCCACAGTGGTAGGCAGATGAAAGAGAGATTAATGGTGGCAGGCAAGCTCCAGGGACCTGTTTCGGAAGATGATGAACTCATATAAACACCGCTAATGCCCACTGCTTCGTACAGCTCACATAATCCGCTGCTGCAGCGAGAACCGTTCACTCTATCTGGAGAGAAGAATATGTAGAAGTAGCAGTAGTGGTAGTAGTAGTAGAGGAAGAAGAAGAAGAAGAAGAAGAAGAAGAAGAAGAAGAAGAAGAAGAAGAAGAAGAAAGAAAAGGAAAAAAGCTTGCAGATAAGCTTGCAGATAAGACCAAAAGAATGTCAATACTCCTCCTAATGACAGGGCAGGTGTTTTAGTCAAACCTATTGCTAAAAGGTGTATAAAAATAAAAAGGAAATAAAATATGTACATAGCCATGCAATTCTCCAAAGCTAAACTTGTCATAGGATGCCACAGGTCAGTTCCTACATTTTCTGCTCTGCTGGCTCTGTTCTCTGCTCAACTGTAAGTGTTTATTATTGTGAAATGGACATGAAACAGCTCAGCCATGAAAGGTTAAACCATGCAAACCCACAGAGCAGGATTGTCTGGTGCAGAAACATGTAGCACATAAAAATCCCCTTCTCTTGCATCACTCACTCACAAATAGCCTCTGGAAGCAACATTAGCATAAGGGCTGTGTGTAGGGAGCTTCAAGAAGTGGGTTTCCATGGCCGAACAGCTGTACACAAGCCAAATATCAATATATGCAACACCAGGCGTCTACTGGAGTGGTGTAAAGCATGCCGCCAGTGGTCTCTGGAGCTGTAGAAGCGCGTTCTCTGGAGTGATGAATCATGCGTCACTATCTGAAATTCTGATGGACGAGTCTGGGTTTGCCAGGAGAAAGCTAGCTACCTATTGAATTCATAGAGCCTAGAGTAATATTTGCTGGAGGAAGGATTGTGGTAGGGATATTTTTCTGACTTTGCTATAGACCCCTTAGTTCCAGGGAAAGGAACTGTTAATGCTACTGCATATACAAGACATTTTAGACAATTATACATTTTAGACAATTATATATATACAAGACATTTTAGACAATTATATTCCAGCTTTAAGGCAACAGTTCGGGGAAGACAGTTTCCTATTCCAGCACAACTGCCACTGTGCACAAAGTGAGGTCCATAAAGACATGGTTGGACAAGTTTGGTGTGGGGGGGGGCTCTCCAGTACTGCACAGAGCCCTGATCTCAGTGCTAGTGAACATCAATGCATTGGAGCACCACTTGGAAGCCAGGACTTGTCCAACATCAGTGACTGAACTCGTAAATGCTCTCTTGACCAAATGGGAGAATCTTGTGCAGAGCCGTCCCAGAAGAGTGGGAGCTGTTACAGTCACCGAGGGTACTGGTTCTGGAATGGGACGTCCAACAAACGCATACAGCTGTGATGGTGATGTGTCCTCATACTTTTGACCATGTAATATAGATCACCACCCCTCATTCACAAATGAACATGACACTGAGGATGCTGACCCTGTGAGCAGACACCCCTGCCCCCTTAGTTACCCCCTCCCTGTGTACGGTCATCATCCACTTTTGCGATTGTTTTTCACATGCGCGTTCAGCAGAACGGGGGCCTATGGACTCTGGTGCTGTGCCTCACTGTTGCCAGGCGGTTTCGAAGCATAGCGTCAGCTTGCGTAATTATATTGCAACCCCCTACCTCACCCCTTATTCCCTGCAGTTCGATGTGACAGGGCAATTGCAGCGAGTAGGCATACACACAAACACAACGGTACACTAACATCGCCCGAACCTTAAACAGAGACCTTATCAAATCACTGCTGTGATTTAGTCTCTACTCTATAAGCTTGTTGGATGGCAGACCACCCCCCCCCCCCATCGCCCCCAACCCCCCACCCCGATTGGTTGAAGCCCTGAGCACTAGTCGTTCGGCTTAGCTTAAATGGATGGTGTATGCTCGTGTAGAAAAAGAGATTAATTGCCCTGTTGAAAAGGGCTTTCATTCTGTGCTGAGGTATGCAATGCTCTCTATCTATAAATGTTTATTGAATAAAGTAAATATATGGCCTCAGAGAGAATAGGCCAGTTATTGTTCCTGCGAGGAGGACCATATGTCTAAGAGGGAAAAGAAAGTAGACTATTGTCCTCATTGTATTGAAGCTAGATTACAAACCTTCAGCATAGTCTGTTTTGTTGAATTGAGAATAAAATGGCATTGAGTGTTTATAAGAGGCCGATTCCGTTAGCACATAACTGAGTCTTATCTTTTGAGGTTCAATCTAAAGTTTCATGCATAAACAATTTTCCTGCTTTCAAGCTTAACATTTGAGGTGATCCAAACTTTCTAAGCAAATTAATCTCTACTGATATTGTAGCAATGTCTCAATAAACAATCTTGATCTTCACTTTCACAATGGTGTAGAACTTATTTTCAGCGACATGGCAGTCTGCTGTTGCCATGGTTATGTCTTGCCCACTAAATATGTTTTGCAGTTTGTGTACAAAGTTGGTTCAATTATCTAGCACTGAGCTCTTTTTGAGAGCTATTACCAAATCTTATTTGTGTTCTAAGGTTGCTTAAACATTTTCCCAGTTGAGGTCTCTAGTACAAAAAAGAATAATGAAAGCAACCGCATCTCTTCAAAGAAACTGTGATTGTACCATCTGTTCCTGTGTGATCGAGAGACTTGAGGGCATATTTGTCTGGTAAAACTGTTTATTCGGCTGTTCAGTATGGATCAGGGCCCCTAGAAAGTACTTCATTTCCTGAGGTTTTCAAAACTAGTTATATGTATTATACCTATTGATTTATTTTGATTCGCCCACAGTACAGATAATTAACCCAACTTCTCCATCCAAGAGGCCATTATTTTTGGCATTGTGACCACAAGTAAACAGGCCTCTTCCAGTTTCTTCAGCTTGAGGGAAATGTACGTCTAGTGTTGCTCTGAGCTATTTCAGGGCATTATTTTTAAAAGCATTTTAAAAGTGTTTTGGAGTTTTCAGGGGTAGACAGCAGAGCCTTTGGCCTGGTGCACCTGGGCTTGGTTTAGCTCTATTTCTGTCTCACTTTATGTGTTTGGTGAGAGACTGCAGGGTTAAACAGAGGTGTCAGTTGGCCATAGGTAGCAGGAAGGGGGCGGGGGTTCAAGTTTAGGCTTCGTGACCCCAGAAGGATGAGGTGAGGGTTCGGGGAGAAGTCAGGAAGCCATTGTTTTCAGAAATTCCGATTATTTGGTTATTCTAGCTGGCCGGGGGTGCAGAGGGCCTCCCTCAGACTGCGCTTATTAACCACATGTGTGCCGGCTGAGGCAGTCCCGCTACTGGGGGAGACGCGGGAAGGTTTACTCTGAAACTGTAGCTTTCATTACCACACTGGATTTAGGAGCCCAGTGCCCTCTAGGGACCATGCAGGTCAGAGTGGGCTGATGTCATGCTCATGTATAAGTAAGTGTGTGTGTGTGTGTGTGTGTGTGTGACAGTGTGCACACAGTGATCATCAGTTCACATTTGAAGAAGGTGACTCCTGTTTATTTGGCTTTTTTGTTAAAGTCCAGCTTGCATGGTTAACTACAGGAGACATCTGTAGACTTTCATTAGCGTTTCAGCAATACTCATTTGGCACACCAAGCAGAGCCAATTAAAAATTTTAGTACTGTTTCATAAAACGCCAACATTTTCACTTTCACGTTTTTTTTAATCCCAATCAACTCACCCTTGGTAAGGATGAGCCAAAAAAAGCTCTTATACCTAAAACATGATATAAATAAAAATGTAAAAAATCATAAAACTAAATTACAAGTACACAATTGTCACTCGTTAAAATTGACATGCCTGCCTATTTATTTGACCTTATTCAAGCACCGGGAACTCTTAAGTGGTCATCCTGTTGACTTCCATGACTTCCTGTTTCACTGAAGTATAAATATGAGATGACAGAAAAGCCAAACTTTGTCATCCAGAAAAATGAAAATACCCAATAAAACAAGAAAATACACAATACAGTGAGACAAAAGCTGACATATCTACTGTTAGAGTAATATTTAAGATGTTCCCAATAAACCTGCATGTAGAGGATAGACATATATTTGCTACCAACAGCACAACGAGTACAAGGCTTGAGAGGGAAAACTTTCTCCAAGAATCCCAGTTGGACAACTGCAGAAGCTTGGGTCACAGACTCTCCAAAACTACAGTTAGGCGGCACATCCGTACCGGCACACTATTTGTAAATCTTGCCAGAAGAAAGACGCTGTCATCAATCCCCAAAAGGAAAAAAGCAGTCACAGATGTCATTTCTTCCCTAATACTTGTTTACGCCTCTCCTCGTCCTAATAACAGTGCTAATCCTGTCAGGTAAGGATTCCACCAGAGTCTTGAGTTTCTGTCAGTTTTAGCCCACTCTTCCACTAACAGGTGGTGAAACTCAGCCAGAGTTCCTGGCTGCCTGCTTCATTGTTTCACCTGCCATTCTTAATCATCCCAAGTATTCGATGGAACAGTCAAAGTTTTCCAGTGATCCCTTATGCTCGCTGGACCAGTCACACATGGATGCTGCCCTGTGCACCCTATATTCTGAAATGTATGAGTGTGAATGTTGTGTTCTGCTTGGACACGAAGCACAGAATGATATCTGTGGTTGTTCAGAGACACTCTATAGATATGTTAAAGTTGACACGAAAACCAAAGCAACGTATTGACACGGAACAATGACGCGCTATTGGTGGACACGGCACTTTTTTTTTTGTCTGCGAGCTTAACTGCCTGGAGTTTGCTTTACTTGGAACTTGAACAATATAGAGTTGTTGTTGTTGTTTTTTTCTGGGATCAAACACCAGAGGTATCTTTGATTTTAAGAGGCAAAGTCATGCAGAAAAGATCTTCATCCCTGCAGCAAAGGATGCTGGTGGATGTTGGTGATTGTTGTGGGGCAGCGTGTCATCCAAAGGCCTCACACACCTCATTATGTACATGACATCGTGGACTTTATCAATCACCAGGGGACCTTAGATCAACATCCCATGTAGCTGCCAATGCCAGCAGGTTAAGACCAGGCAATGCATGCAGCCTAGGACAGTAAACCCCACACAGACACACACAGTGCAGTCACTGCACGGACCAGTGAGTTACTTGCAGTTGCCATCACAGTGACTTGATCACCCTATCAAAACCACAAACGATGATCTAGGACTTACATCTGGGGGCCCAGTAACTCATAGTTTCCTCTCTTATTGGGACTACTGAAATCACTTTTATTTTCAGTGCTTATCAATCCTGCGCAGAGATAAGAAAAAAACATTTTAAACATGTTAAAACAATAGACATATTAAACATTTTAAACATATAAACACAATAGATATTACATTAGGGAAGGCCATATTAAAAAACAACATATTAAGAAGCATGGTATAGATGAGATTGTGAATATTGTACTGTAGAACTGTACTATGGCTCATGTGCAGTACATAATTCCTGGTTTGTAATTTCGATGTACAGAGGCAACGTGGCCGACTATGGGGAGCAGGGTCAGCGCTGGCTCAGGCGGCCAGAGCTGATGGAGCTCCTGGTTTATTGGAGATGATGGCACAGGAGAAAAGCCTGTCCACGTGCTTTAGAGCCAGTTCCTGTTTTCCAGGGACAAGTTTTCTTTCAGTAAGTTCCATTCGTTCTCTTTCTATGCAAAATGGAACATACAGAAAATATATACCAATATATTCTGTTTAGATTTAAGAATATACCAACATTGACAACATATCGGCTATGTATCAAAGCAACTTAAGCACTGCAGAACTAGCTGAGACGAGAAGAGAACATTTTAAATGGTACACGTTGTTCCCTAGTGTTCCAGTTGTATTTCAAAGATATCTGTTTGCACTGAACCTAAAGGCTGACTTGTGAGCCATAGTGTTCCAGGAGTTCGAGAGTGCACAGAGATGTACTTGTGTAATTGTAGCACTAGGGTGGGTGGGGGGGGGGGGGGTGTTTACTTCATGCTCTGTGCCTGTAAGCCTGTCTAAATCTGAACCAACCATTAGCGTAATCATGAAGACACTCTGTCTCTCTTTGTCCCTTGCGTGGTTTACTTGTCAGCCTGCCTTTATTTGATTGATTGATTGATTTATTTGTTTGTTTGTTTAGTTATTTTACGACACTACACACTCATTAGCACCATAAAGTTAGGAGTGAGAAATAGACTGAGAGAAAGCGAGAGACGAAGGACAATCAAACCCCCAGAACTCACAGAATGAAAGTGTGGCAGTCAGAGAGTGAGAGGGAGCGAGGCCTGGTCCTCAGAACAGAGCGCTGTCTCGCGGCGTGGACAGCATGTCAAGGGGGCAAAGGTGGTTCAGATTCTGCTGGCTGACTTGTTGGTCAGAAACAGCCAAATAGCCGGTGGTCACGTTGAGGGTCCCCCAGCATACACACGCGGACATCTAACAGGCATGGGCTTCCTGCGATCATCGCTCCTGTTAGGTTTAAGGGAGGTTATGTAAGATTAGTGGATTCCTGCACAGGGAATCGACATTCGCAGGCGCTGTTAATGCTACTGAATGTCTCGATTTGCGCTATTCCACACTAATCATTCGAAGTTCCTCGTTGTCACTTTAGAATGAAAGGACGCAGCATCTGACTTTT
>NC_137504.1:3850000-3930000 GCF_041902795.1 Electrophorus electricus
TGGAGACTAACTGCGTGATGAGTATTGTAGTTTGTATGTGTGTCGGGTGGCGTAACTATATATATATATACATTTATTTTGGAGGAACCTGATTATATAATAGTTGCAATATAATATAATAGAGATATAATCGTATTATGTTATATTATAATAATTTAATACTAACAGCCCACAAGTAGTAAAGCTGCAGTCTGGAGGTTTTGAAAGATTATTGCTTTTATAAACTGGACAATTGCTAGACTGGACTGATAAACTGATAGACCAGACAATTGCTAGACTGGACTGATAAACTGATAGACTGGACAGTCTTTTTGGGCTGACAGAACCCCCCTTTCCTCTCTCTTACGCCTTTTATTAAGAGCTAATTTTTATTTTCCCATTAGGTGGGTAGAATTTAATAGGAGATTTTTCTTCACGCAGCACCTACCAGTGCTAATGAGTTCGTCTCTATCATTTTCTCTGTCATTTTCTCTCTCCTCCAGAGCTCCTCCTATGTGTTAACCTTGCGGATTGAAGTGAATAAACGCTGTTATTAAGTGAGGACCAAAGCCACCCACATTTTTCAGGCCATAAGCGACGATTACGCCGCTGCACTGGAGCCCACACCTTCCAGTTTCACCGGTGAGGAATTACTTGCTCCGGTTCCACTGGAGAGGTCCGAGTGCCAGCCTTGGCATGGGACCCAAGCCGAGTCACATCCCTCATCTAGTGGTTCCGATCAGGTAGGATGCCTGTCGTCTTGCTGTCACCTGGGCCTGGCCGTCATTAGTGCCCCGTCCTTGAGGTTGGAGGCATCTGTCTCCTTAAGGAGGGTCACAGGCGTAGCTAAACGGTGTAATAGATGAGACGTGGTAACTCAGCAAGGTGAGGCCATCCATCTCAGGAAGAGAGCTCTCCGTAGGGTAAGGAAAGGGGTAGAAAGTTCACACAACCTACATGGACTGAGGTCATCACGTGGTGGTATAGCACTGAGGTGTGTGTGCGCGCGCGCGCGCGTGTGTGTGTGTGTGTGTGTGTGTGTGTGTGTTTTCATTTGTGGTCAAGACAGAAGGAGGAGAAAGTAGCGTTGTCTTGCTGATTTACAGTGTTCGGGGTGGGAGGTCGTGATCGTAACTCAGATTTGTTCGGCTGCCGGAACAATTTGCTACAAAATGAAAAGCAGGACAGAAAGGGTTTGGAATCCGTGATCTGGAATCATTTCTCTCAGTCATGAAGACATTTGTTTATCCACACGCAAGTCAGCGTCTAGGCTCCAGTTTCCACTCTCTGCTCCTCTGATGTACCACTGCAGTTTTTACTGCTCTCCACTGCTGGGAGACCAGAATGAAGCAGCGTTGCTGGAAGGCCCTCCTCTAAAGCTGCTTTGGGGCTGCTGGCCGCTCTTCTCTTTGATGTCCCGTGTCTGTTCGTCCCGTGTGCTGCTCCGCCAGCCATGCCAAGAAGCTCCAGGGCAGGAGCGGCAGACGGCGATGGCCCCCAAGGCCCACGCCCAGCGCACGCCGACGCGTGCACTCACATTTACTTATATGGCATAAAGGGGCATGACAGACACCACTGGTCCCATTGGCAGTGGACAGAGAGGAAACCGGAGACGCAGAGCCTGTCCTCGGGCTGGGTCGAACATGAAATTTCATCCCTGGCCGTGTCTTTTTCTTTCAGCCGGATTGCGGTGTCACGGCAGCATGCCAGGTGCACCAATGCGAAACCTGTCAAAACATCATGCCTTTTTCTCTCTTCTTCAGTCATCAAAGGTATTCCGCTCAGATTCCTTCACAAGATGTTCAACGCATTTTTATTTATATTAGTGAAGGGACAAGCACTCAGTGTGCATTCATTGTTAATTGTAATAAGTAAAATACAATTCATGACAAAATAAGTCATAACGGGCGACAGTGTGAACGCTCAGTGCACTCCAGGTATATAGCAACTGTTCAGTTCACACTTTGTTATATGTTTCACATTCACTTCACTCATCAGGACACCTGGAGACAGCAGGAAGTGCCTGCTGTTGCCCGTGATCCACCTCCGAGCTGGAGGTGATCAAGGACAGCAAGCTCCGCCCACCTAGTGCTCGCCGTGTACAGAGCTCCGCCTCTACACGAGGACAGCGGGCTCCTGTCCTGTTTGCAGCGCAAGCCATGCACTGATTTAATTGAAGTAGGCAGCATGAGGACGAAAGTACACACACACACACACACACACTCACTCGCACACACACACACACACACACACACTCGCACACACACACACACACACACACACACACACACACTCGCACACAAACACACACACACACACACACACATAACATTTTGAGAAACATTCACGGCACTTATAGATGACAGATTCCAATTCAAAGATTACATTCCAAGACTTCTAAAGTCTTAAATTTGGAAACAAATGAATTCCTACCTAGTATCTTAATGAACTCCCAAGTCTCCCTAGTTAGGACCAATGGGTGGCAGGGCTTTTTTTTTTTGCTTTTTTTTTTTTTTAGTTTGGGCAAGCTGACAAAAATGACGGATTGAAATTCCACATCTGTATTTATCACACTCAATAAGCAACCACTCGTGAAAGAGCGGCTGAGAGTGCCGATGTGGGCCGTCCCTGGGTAGACTGGAGAAACCCTTTAATAACAGACTCTAGCTGCCTACAGTGTTGGGGCTTGTTGTTTTGAGTGAAAACAGATGTGGTTTCTTCCCCCCTCCACCGTCCCTCCGTCTTCCTCTTTCTCTCTCACTTTCACTCTCTCTCTCTCTCTCTCTCTCTCTCTCTCTCTCTCTCTCTCACTCTCTCTCTCTCACTCAGTGTTTCTCTCTAGGGAAGATTTCTGTCACAAGGCCCACAATAGTGTCTTTCTCAAACATCCATCCCTCCAGGAGGCCAGATCTGAATAGATCCCCCTTGCTCTTCACACTTTCCAGTGCAGAAAACATAAAAGCACAAACACAAAGGAATCCGCATTTTGGTGTCCTGTCCACCTAGCGGGGAATGTGCTTCTACCCCGGAGCTGGAAGGAAAAGCCACCCTAAAGCAGCTCCATGTCCCTGAGGCCCAATGCCTGGGGCCCGGTCCCGGGGCTCGGTCCCGGGGCTCGGCCCCAAGGCTGGCTGTTCCCATTCGCCAAATTGCACCTGTGCAGTATTTGACACGTCTATAACTGCAAGTTGACATTGGACTCAAACAACACCGTTGATATCTTCACACCTCCGCTCGCAGTCCTGGGCTGTTGTTCGGGGAGGCAATAAGTGCAGACTTGGGGCATTTAAAAGAACAAGGGACGAAAAGACATTTTACAAATCAAAGTGTTGCTGCTCATTTATTTCCCCTTAGCAGTGACAACAGCTCTTAGCAGGAAAAATGCCTCCCCAGCAGGGAACAACAGCAGCACTCGAGGGGGCCACAGTGTCAGATTCTGCGCTGCGATTTGTTTACACAGTGTCTCGGATATCCCCCGAAACCCACTCACCCCAGCCCACGTGACGTGTGTCCTGGGGGGCCCACTAACAGGGCTCCGTCCTCTCCGAGCCCAGCATTTCAATCCGCGTAGGAGCACTCGTACCAATCTTTGTTTATCTCTCCTTCATTCGTTCTTTCTTTCCTCCTTCTTAAGTTCTTCCTGCCGTTCTGCCTGTTCGGCAGTATGTCTGTCCTCCTGCCCGTGCAAGTTTGGGTTCTGTTGCAAGTAGGATGGTGTCTTAACAGAGTTATGCAAAGTGACGTTCTGGGTCTGGGTGCTTAAGGGGGTTCTTCTGCCATTTGATATGAAAATGAATAAAAGGACAACATAACGTTCTCTCTCCCTGCTGATTGCCGCGTCGGTTGAGAACGCGGCGTGTGTTTTAGTTCAGTTGCTGTTGTCTTTCTTCCTCACACACCTCCCTAAGGTGGTGTGTGTTCTGGCTCATCGTCCACACCACCTGGGGGTTGTCACGTCGTTACGCTGTCCTCTTTATAAGCCGGCCTTTGTGTGTACGACCTTGCCGGTCATTGTGTGTTGCACTGGCTTATTTAGTTCTTGTCATTGCACTTTTAAGTTTGGTTTCATTTGCGTTCAGCTCATTGAACATTTACTTGGAGACTGTCAAGTTTCATATATACGTACAAAATATGTTAAAAATGTCCGTAAGATCCAGGCTTCTACGTTGTTTTTTTCTCAACAGGTTGAACGTGAAGTGCAAAAAAAATCTCTCAAACAAATAAACAAAAAAATCTGCAAGACATGTGCACCTAATCTGTAGCCCTTAAAAAAGCCAGAGCTAGAACTGAAATGAAACCAGGGATGCTGGCTCTGTTCTAATAGCATAAGTCCAAAAATAGCAGCCTCTGTATAATACTAAAGTCCATTGACTTGGTACAAGGCATAAAATTCACTGCTCTACACTTCTTTATGAAATTACGGGTGAATTAAAATGGAACTGTCATCTAACATTTTGAAGGAACACAAACTTGGTTTGGAAGGAGTAAACATTAGTAAAAATTACATCCTTCCAATTCCAATTCATTTAAAAGTATTAATATTAAAATATTAGCAACAAAACTATACTTATCACATAATAAACTACCTATCAAGCAATTATCTATACACATCAAACAAGATGCAGTTAACAAATGTAATATAATTCAAATTAAATATTATCACCATCACTTATAATTCTACACAGGATAAGATGTCAAATATCTTGTGCTAAACCGTCAGAGCTTCACACAAGGCCAGCCCACTCACTTCATACCAGAACCCACAACATCACAAGCTCTTCAGCTAGGCACCTCCCTTCATCAGTGTTTCACTGAATTCAGCCCATGATGCCTCCAGAAGGCTCAACTTTGAGGTCTAGCATCCCAG
The DNA here is from genome assembly GCF_041902795.1 of Electrophorus electricus. NCBI lineage: Eukaryota > Metazoa > Chordata > Actinopteri > Gymnotiformes > Gymnotidae > Electrophorus > Electrophorus electricus. Next base: position 3,854,847 of record NC_137504.1, read on the forward strand.
CCCCACCTCCTTCCAAGCGCACTTTCAAAGCACTCTTCAAACGGAAACTCATGCTGGCCTCCCTGGTGTCTAAGGCCGTGTCCGGCCCTGCTGACATCGTTAATTCACGCCCAGTGCCACCAGGCCCATGTGGGCTGGATGCACTATGCCAGCAGCAAGTACAGCGTTAATCTCCTTATATTTATCCACTGCATTGCGCTCACGCAGCCAATCACTTCCTGACCTGTAAAATCCAATCTGGCCTCTCCAGCGATTAAGGCCATACCCAGACCCACTGGTACCGTTCGTGCGTGTTCGGCGCCGCCAGCGACGCATGGATCTTACCTCTTACACCACCAAGCGTTTTCCAACATCCATAATGATGGTGACTAAGGCCTTCAAAAAGTATTTCTATAGCACTTTTTAACCGCTGTTGTCTCGAAACGGCTTTGCAAATGTTTTGTGCTGTTAATTCGTATAAGATATCAAATGAAGCACAGCACCCTCGCTTCTAAAGACATTTCCTTCCTTTTCTCTCATGCCAGAACGATGGACACCTCAGCAGGTCTTTCTTCACCTGGATGTCACTTTTTAGCTCAGCTGTGAGGCAGGGCAGTCTTATTACTGCTGTGGTTAGTGCCTTCACACTGGCGATCACCCCCCCCCACAGATGCCATGGCCGTGGAGATCTGAGTGATGCCTGACATGCCGGCGCTGACCCGATGGCTCTGCCCGAACCATCCCTGCCTCCTGCTTGATTAGATGGCCAGACCAAGGAGCTTTGCTTAACTGCCTCATTTGCAGATTGAAATATTATGCGGTAAATGTACTCTGTTATGGGTACTATTGAGTACTTTTCTGAATTGATGGCTGGTGTAAAAAAAAAAAAATTCCCGCCACTGGTCATTTTCTTCCTTTAAAATGAGATATTCTTCCAGGCATGTACTTGACTTAAATGAACTGTCGGTTTGAAAATATATATAGAAACTGTAGTTTGTATGTACTGTTACGCATAATAAAATCACCTGTGTAAAAGTAGTAAAATCGCTTGTGCAAAATTAGTTCCTGCAGATTTTTTTTTTTTTTTTGCTCAACCATTAAGGAAAATGTGTCACTTTTAATGAGTTTAAAATAAAAACACTTTTTTTTTTTTTTTTTTTTTTTTTTTTAACATTACAGTAAAATAGGTTGAAATTCTGGAAATCAGTGTATCAGTCTATTAGCATATAAATCAGTTTCTGTTCTTGTTCTCTGTACTTTTTCCCCTTTAGGACTGAAACATTATACGGTACAGTATGTAAATGAGTGGGTACCTCCTGCATAGGCAATTTCTTGAGGCTTCATTACAATATTAGATTTTAAGAACTGCAGAGATCTCCACTGTCCCATGTGGTACTCAAAGAGCTTAAAAACACACTTAAAAACACCTTCCGTTGGACATCGGCAGTAATCTGTTTGCTTCGGTTCTTAACTTCTGTATGTGTTCAGAGTATATTCACTGTATGTTTAAATGTAGCCAGAGCCCATAAGAAGGGCCTTATTTAACGTACGTTCCTGTTTGCGTGAGATGCGGACGTGAAGCCCTATTTTTGTAAGGCAAACTCAACAGAAACAACAACAACAACGACAACAACAACAATCCAAGCTTTAGTACCATTGTCCTTGAAGGTGCCCCTGCCATGGGAAAGTCTGGATGTGAACATGGGTCCTGCAACGCTCTCCATAGCTCTGCAGTGGAAGAAAGCCAGGATTTCCCAATTCAGTGAGAATGCGGACTTCTCGACAGATTGATCTGCAACAAGGGACAGTCTATTCTTTAAACAAGAGGAGAAGAAGAAGAAGAAAAAGCAGCACACAGGAACAGTGCGTTTTTGTGCAGACTGAAAGAATCTCATTCGCTCTGTCCTGCACTCGGTATATGGGAGAAGGGAAGAGCTTCTTTCTGAGTGGTAACGGCCATCTGATCAGACCCCTATTTGTCACCGTGACAACTGGCAGCATCCCTTCAGCATCCTTCCATGGAGCCCTTCTACCTAGACCTCCACATGGGTAAGTCCATAACAAGACTTTTCCCTTCAGTAAGTGGGAAATATTCCTTGCATTGTGTTTGGGTATTAGGATCTGGTTGTCTCTATATACATTAAAAGCATCACTGTTTCAGTGGTGCTAAGTGTAGGCACAGGCACAGTTGAGTGATTCATTGCAATTAATTAATTACAGAGCAAATAAATACTGACTAACCATGCCTGATAGGCTTTTAAAATAGAAAGGTATATTTTTACGTTCTCCAGTTGAGCAGACACTAAAGGCATTAGCTACGGTGCATTTGCATTATCATGAAGTTTAAAGGTAGATATGAATCTTGTAACAGTGCAGATCCAGTGAACTAAAGGCTAATGCTGACATCTGCACAATCATATCTCAGTGATAAATGCCCTCTCATATGCGTTTTTGTTTCTTGGGATCCACACGCGTAGCTGCTAATGTAGGGCAGTATTCATCCCATCACTAGAGAAGTGAGTAGCAGTTTAGCGTTTGCTGCAAGGACAGCATGATCCTGACCATTACTTGTGTTGGCTGCGCCGAAAGCCGGAGCTGTTTGGCTCCGTTTCCATACTTAGCCCATGGATTTCATCAGTCAGGACAAAAGAGAGATGGAGAGGGTAGGGGCAGAGAGGGGAATGGGGAAGAAATTGCTAAATTAAATCTAACACATAAATTTACGTCTGACATCGGTTTGGCAGGCTGCGGAGACCTCATACCACTGGGAAGCATTGGTGTGTTTGTCAAGCAGGGCTTTGGAGTATTGATTTTGCAACGGGGCTGGCACACACTGCCGGAATGTAGGCCACTGCTGTTGCAAAAGCCGGAGTGTGTTTTCTGGGGTGGTTGTGAGTCCTCTATCGGCCCTCTTGTGTGTATCTTCACATGCTCTGTCATTACCTCAGCGCATCTGACTGCGCGTGCTGAGTTACTGTTCCACACGGTCACCTTTATTTCACCTACCCTGTTCTTGGGACGATAAACGATTATTATGTTGCCATCAAGGTCATATGCAGGTGTGAGACTGCATGTGAGACCTTTCACTTGGCCTGTATCCATGGAGGGAACAGACCAGATTGAGATGATTGAGACAATGAAGTTGGAGATGGAGATGGAGATGATGATGATGATGATGAGGTGAGGCCTTGGACGTGTTAGCGGTGGGAAGCCACCTGCCACGTGTCACGGTGGTTCAGTCATTCCAACCTCCCATTGGATATGCAGCGAAGCAGAGGCTGCTGGGGGTCGAAGATACTAGTGACTTTGCAATGCATAAAAGCTGAGAGGAGGAAGGGTGTGTGTGGGTGTGTGTGTGTGTGTGTGTGTGTGTGAGTGAAAAGAATATTCATTCAGTGAATATATATCCTGAATTTATGTCCTAAAAACCTTTCACAAAAATATTCAAAGCTTACTTATGATATCCGAGCCTGTGGATATGGCGATTTTTTATGAGTTATATTTTATTGCAGTTAGCCTGTGCTACGCCACTTCAGCAAACTTTTTATCCTACACACCCTTTTTCTTTCACCGTTTCAGTGCACTTCACAGACTTCTAAGCAGCGCCACTGGAAGCAGGAAAAAAAAGGATCACTTCAGGCTCTTGCCCAGGGATCCATCTTCAATGAGACCTCAAAATCTCCCAGTGAGGAAGCGAGCACCCGGGACACACCCTTGGACCCTATCCGTGTATTGACTGTGACTAAGTAATGGAAAAAGAGTCTCAGTCCACCGTACTGCAGCATAGCAGAGTGTTACTCCCCCTTCCTCCTGTGTTGGCCCCTCTTAGCTCCACACCGCCTGTACTGATGTGTGTGTTCTTCTATCTCAGGCCTCTTAAGTTCAGTGCTGCAGGCTCTAGGTTAGTGCTCTACATGGTCTGCTCTACAGGGTCTGCTCTGTAGGGTTAACAAACAACCTTTCTCTAAATAAACATATGCAGATGTTACAGTGAAGCTCCCAATGACAAAAAGTAATGGAGTTATCAAATGTTATGTTTTGATATTGAATGTTAATAGCCCTTTAGAAGCTCAAATTTTTTTAAAGAAAACTTGGTAATAAAAATTATATTATACATTTTTTGACAGAATTTTTAACATAACTAGATACAATAAGATGAATCTTGTAGTTAAGGTACTGTGATTCCTCTTTTGTAAATACATGTATTATGGAATGAATTTTTGTACATGAGATACTGCAGGTTTAGTTCCCTCTGTTTTAGTATTCCCTCAGACAGATGGACCACATTTTCTGTTTTTGGGACAGTGATTCTAATTAGCTCACTTTTACTTTTCCAGTCACTTGGACAAATTATTTAATTAATTAATGCTTAATGGTCATACATAATTATGTATGACCACTAAGTATTAATTAAGTATCAATTAAGTACTAATTAAGCATGAGGAGTGCAGAAAGCAATGACATTTGGAATTTTGATGTGAAAAATGAGCTTTTAAGCAGTTTTGTGAAAGCAATACCTTTAACGACATGCTTCATGTAACGTTGGTGGCTGAGAGAAAGCGAGAGGCAGGGATGCGAAAAAGCTCTCTTTATTATCCATCGGGTTCTCAACGATGGAAGCATTTAACAAAACACACAGTACAGAAGTACTAGTCTTCTCAAGGTAACGCAGTGACTCATCTTGACGTGATGTCGAAGGCCTACTAACGTGCGGCCCCGTCTCCTGGGATCTGTGGGTTTAAATAAGGCAGAAGGTAATTAAGGGACAGGTGCACGTAATCAGTAATCAGGAGGCTGTTAGCAGGGCAGGTAAGGGGTGTGATCCTTAGCAGGAATGGGCGTGTCCTTCCTGCTAGCCGACCGACCAACCATGACACTTCAACTCTAGCAATTCATCCACGTCTCTTTAGCGTGTCTAGTAAACGATAGCTTAGGGTTCTGGCAGCCGTAGGCACATTTTCTTGAAACAGCTTGGTTTTCTGCATTGTTCTACAGTGCTGTTTTACGGAGTCTCATCGACTGGTGCTAAAGAACTGTGCCATAAAAATGTCATGTAATTAACATTACACATGTTCTGGATCTGTGACATAATCGTAACATAAGAGAAGCTTATAAACAATGCAGTTGTTTAGAATTCCTTTTCTAGTTGTTCTTCCAATCTCACCATGACGAGGAACTTTGTCCATATCTTTGACACATTCTCTCTCTCTCTCTCTCTCTCTCTCTGTCTGTTTTCCTCCCCTCTCCACTGACATGTCTCTAGTCTGTTGATTGCCTGAATATGTGACTATAATAGGCTGTGACAACCATCTGCATGCCCTTACTGAAATGAACTGGGAGGAGATCCCACAGCCGACCTACACACCCAGCCACCTACAAGCTCGTGCCAACCTACACACCCAGCCACCTCTACCATGCAGCAGTGCCGCGAAAAACACACATTAACACGTCAGCTGAACTCAGCCAGAGGCGTGGTCTTACTGAGTACTCACAGTGCTGCTCAGAGGTCTGTGGGCCCTGCCTCTCGGGCCTTGTGTTGCTTTATAATGACGCACCGTGTCACATTACCAGCTTTGTTCTTTTTTATGAAAATGGTATTATTTGGTTTATTGATTAAATATTGATTACTGTTGATTTAAGCTTTGGTTTATACAATGTCTTACAGCATTGTTTATACCTTGGAAGTAACCCTGAGTAATTATTACAGTAAGACTTCCAGGCTTCTTACTTAGTTTATGTCAGGAGCTGCCTGTCTAGAGCTGTGAAAACCTGCTGTTGCTCGTGTGCTGGTAAAGGTTTGGTAAATGTCGCTTGCGCTGAGGTAGTATCTTGGCAGTGGTGGACGAATGGAGCCCACGCTCCCGGCCAGGGCTAACGAGCTGGCATGGCTGGCTTTGCTCAACGCGCTCTGCAGATGGCGTCATGTCCAGCATCACCGAGCACACGCGGTACCTGATTTGCAGTGACTTCCAAATGAGGTTTTCTTGATCACACTCCTTTCCCACTGCAGAGCTGAAAACGTTCTCCGGCACGACACAAAGGCTGCGCTGTTTAAACAGAACACAAAATATTCTCCAAGGGAGGGAAAAAAAAAGCAAAAGGACTTCCACTTTCAGCGCAGTTTACAAAGCAAAAGGAAGAGTAACAGTCCATGGCTGCAATGCTGGTTTTATATCACAGTAGAAAAATGGCTGGATGAGTGTGGGTCCATCGTGCCTTGCGGTGGCTCTTCCAGCGTGTCTTGTGGATGTTGGGTTGGCCTAGGCTTCTTATTAAGAGGTTTCCACTCACCATCAAGGGACAGTAGAATTGCTATCTGAAAATATTCAATAACGAAAAAGATCTCCATCTGTCATTTTGTCTAATATGTTCCCTTGATGCACATTTGGTAGTGTTTTCAGTGCAGACATTTTCATATTGATCATTCTGATGTGAAGACGGGCTCTGCTATATTATGATCCTAATGTTTAATATCATATCAGTGATTATTTGGACCTAAAAATGGACCCAGTGGGATGGCCAGCAGCAGACTAAGGAAGCCCTGTCACCGTCTACTTTCAGGTTGGAGTTCAAACCTTTACACTTTTAAAGTGTTGCAGGTGGGTGTACGCGGGGTGTGTGGCTGAATTCGGAAGCTTTTTGATTTCTCACGTTGGTACAAATTTGTCAGTTGATGCAGTTCCATCAGTTTGCATTTTGTACACATTTCCAGGATGAGACTGTCTGACAGTGTTCTCCACAAAACTTACCTTCTCCCGCATCCGCAAAAATATTTTTGATACCAGAAAACAGTCAGTACATTTACACCCGATCATCATTACCAAAATAAAACAAAACAAAGCTGGGTCTCACGGGGATAGGTGACGAAATTTTGTTATCTGGTGACGCTTCATTTAAACCACTCTCATTCATGTCTAAGGTGAAAGCATGTAAGATTATTTCTTAATTAGCGCAATTCTTTGCACAAAAAGCCTGATCTTCACAAAGCCATGAGCCTGGATAAATGGTGCATAGCTGAGAAATGATGAAGCCCATCTGGCAGAATTGCTCAAGCATTGCAAAACTAGACAGAATCTTGTGAAAACAATCATAGTTAGTGTTGGTTGTTTATGTCTACCACAACATGTATTGCTAAATCGAAAGCTTTGAGGTTTCATAAACACGCATGTGTGTTCTCTCACAAATGGTTTGAGGGTGTTTTTACAGCGTGTTTTCAGTTAGTTTGGGATTTTTTTTAAAGAGTCATTTGCTAATGTCTTTAGCATCTTTGTGATGCAATGAACACACACACACACACACACACACACAGACACACACACAAACACAAAATGTTGTTCTCTGTCACTTCCCTTCGAGGGGATGTACATTGTCTGGCTCCACAGCCCACTGAACAGGTGGTAAACCAAGCTGATGTGAAAAGCGGGCCCTTGACTTAGCGATGGGAGGTCCCAGACAGGACTGGGACAACACAGATATGCACGTTGGTCAAAATGCAGCTCATGTGATAAGTCAGAAGTGCACTTATTACTTCATCACCCTGTGCGATCTGGGGACACGTTTCTGAATTTAATCCTTTGTGTGAGGCACAGCACAATCCAAACACAAAAGCAACAGATAGGAAATGGTCCCAAGAGACTGGAGTGTGCTGATCCAAACACACAAATATACACAGACACACAGCCTCCTGCCCGTCCACAGCCGAACACACACCCACATGTGCACAGAGTCGTCAGAAGCTCCAGATGTGGCTCAAGGGTGGAGAACTCTCTGGCCATGATAGACATGAAGCAGCCGGGCACAGCAGGGAGTGGTAAATCTATCCTAACTGCCTGAGATCAATAGCAATAATGGTGACAATCTTGTTTGGCCGTGACCTAACTGAGACAGATGAGTGAAGACAGGGGATTCACTGTACAGGGGTGTGTGTGTGAGCCAGCTCTGAGGAATGGGCCACCCACCTGAACTTTAAACATTTTTAAAGTTCATCAAGGGCTTTTGTTTTGTTTCGCAGTTACCTGTCCCGTAACTCTTTGGGGGGTTGGACAGCTGGGATCGCGCGGCCCTGGCATGTTTTTATGTCACAGTAAACTCTACCTGCTCACTCTGCTTGTGTTGTGTATGAGCTGCATGAGCCGAAGAGGAAGGGGTTAACCGCGTGAAAGCGGTTAATGTGTTTGCATGCTCTATCATCTACATGGCAAAATGATCACTGTTACAAATTAAAATCTGTTTCCATAGCTGCTCTTGAAAAAAGGTTGCGTGGTAGAGGAAGATCGTCAGTCCGTCAGTGAGTGCTTGTGGTAAAGCAGTGAGTGTCTCTTTCTTCGCAGGAGTGAATCATTATCACTAATTAATCCAACAACCGCAGTTTGCTTGGCCCTGGCAGATCCTAGTGACTGTCTGTTTGGTTTGACATCTCAGTGTTACAGCCTTATGGAGTCTCCTGCTGGAATGGCAGCAAGATGGGAGGGAGGGAGGGAGAGAGAGAGAGAGAGAGAGAGAGAGAGAGAGAGAGAGAGAGAGAGAGAGAGAGAGAGAGAGAGAGAGAGAGAGAGAGGCCCAGAGCTCTTCTGCTTGGACAACTGAACACGAAGGATGAGAAGCGTTGGATAACTGACACAGAAGCGTCACTCCAGATACGGCGATACCGTTCTGCTGACCTGTTCCTTTCTCTCCCCTCTGCGGCAGGCTGGATTCTGCCAACAGAAAGGCGCTGTTTGCTGTTCTAGACCCGTTCTGTCTGTCTTCCATTAGAGAGGCTCGATGCGCGCTCAGAGGAAATGAGGCGCCCTAAAAAACAAAATAAAATAAAACCGAGAACTTAAACTTGCGGTCTGACGCAAGGCTTTGTGACAGTGTCAGGAGATGAAAGAAAAGAAAGGAACCCAAACTGACAGCTTTCATTCTTGGACATGGATGATACAGTCCCTTTCAGACTTGCACATGACAAACGGCCACGTCAGTCCTACCACGTAGCACATCTCTGCTTTCCCGCGTGCTGTCGTCAGTGCATGCTGTGGGCCACAGATGGAGGCCGTGCTGTGGGCCTACACACTTTACGGCTTTGCAGTGCGTTTTAAAATGGCATAATGAAAAAAAAAACCCAAAAAAACCAAAAAGGAAATGCACGTGTGGTCACACACCACAGACGCGTGAATTTCAGTTTGGTTGCCACGTTAACTTGTGCAGTAGTGCATTAATATGCTCAGAACACAGACCTAATATCTTTCATTTGTTTAAACGTTGCCAGGCAAATTGCCACAAAAACAGTGCCATCGTGGTAACCAGTCCGTGGAGGCTTAGTCAAGGATTGCGTGTGCATGAGAGCATGCCCGGGTATCACCGTGCTCTCCATTCCCTGGGCCCCTGGCTCCTTGTCTCCTAGCCATACCCCAGTGCCAGTGGCAGTGGAAAAGGCGGGACATTCGAGAAGGTCTTATAGAGTTCCGCCCCAGCTCTCTCAGGTGAGCCGCACACTAGATCTGTTTACTGCGCAGACAGCTGCCACGATGGAAATGATCCCTAGCTTTAAAGCTTAGTCCCATGTTACACACACACACACACACACACACACACACACACACACTGAGGTCGGGGCTGTAAACTCCCAGCTGAGGGGTCAGACAGAGGTCCTGCAGCTGGGTTTCTCTGCTCAGGTAGGGAGGGGACTCGGAGAAAAGCAGGCAGGTTGACGGGCAGCGGAGGGCTTCGGCTAGAGCATCCCAGCCGGCTTATTTTCTCCATCTCCAGTGCCCACGTCTCCACAGTGAGACGTCCCTGACCTCTCCCTCTTAGGCCGCTCTCTGCTCCTTCCATGAATCCAGCAGGGCGTGCCCGCGCAGTCTGCCACAGCCACTCGTCCCGATGCAAGCTGGCAGTCTGATGTTGCCCGTGTCTGATCGCACGGCGAAGCAGGGAATGTGCAGGGAAGACGACTTCATAAAGACGTCTCTCTCTGGTCTGCGGGTTTAGTGTTTCACCGAGAGAGGTTCAGAGTGAGAACTTTAGAAGCAAAGAGGGAGCCGAGTTTCACAAGGGAATAAAAGTTACTGAAGGGGAGTGTGCTTTTCAGTTTTAGCGAGTTTAAGCACTTTCCGCAGAGCCTGTTCAGAGCAGAATCAGAAACACAAGCATCAGGTTAAAGAACTGAGACTAGTGTTCTTAAAAAGGGTGTGTGTGTTTGTGAGTGTATTCTATTAAAGGCTGTGTTTTGCAGTTGAAGAAGAAACTTCCTACTGAAAAAGTCATTGTGCTGTGAGAATGGATAAGACAGGAGCAAGTAGAGAACTTACTGCAGAAAGCTCCTACTTCAGCTTACCGCATGAGTAGTGACCGTGTTGAGCAAGAGAATGCAAACAGCATATAAAGGAGCCTTACGCGTGGAAGCAGAATTACAGAGGCAGTGAGATTAGTCATATTAAGTTGAGTGTGTTACCGTTAGCGGCTCTGCTGTAAAACAGCATTGATGATCAACACTTTGACATGTGAGTTTTCAAAACAGTGCAACACATGTCAACAGAGTTGTTCCAGAACTACTCAAATGCTTTAATGTCACATGAAATACTCAAATGTCACAAGAAACCACAGTTGAAAGTGTAGGTCGAACCTGGACCCATAGCACAGGCAGAGAGAATCACTGGCGTCTGCAGGAATTGATAGATGCTTAACAGTATAGTTAAAACCACAAAACTACGGCCTCAGAAAGTTACCACAGAACTGAGTCAGCCCCAATTCACACTGCTAAAGAAGTTGAAGGGCGGTTTTCGTGAACGGCAGGAATATGTGAGATGGCTTCTATGACTTCCTCAGTCACGAGATCTAAACTTCTTTGGACCTCCTGTTCTAGAGTGCAGAGCATACATCACACTACCGTCATCCCTTAAAGAAAGCCAGAAGTTTTTCTTCCTGAAGAGCAGTTTTGTGTTCACACACTCCACGCACAGTATCGTAGCATTTTGAGAAGTACAAAGGTTAACTTACTGTGTGTTAGTTGCTTGTTAATATACTGTTAGCTGTGTCCATTCATTTGTCCACATTATGTCCATATGAGGACACCTCAGAACACCTCTGAATTATTTTAAATACAATATCAGCTCATAAACCCTCCAGAATAAAGCTGAATATACACATCTAAAGCTGATTTCTGTGATTTCGTCTGTCCTATTTTTCTCAGTTAGCTGAATTACATAATAATGCAGGCAATGTGTCTTCTCGATCACCGTGTCTATTCTCGCCTCATCTCGTTAGGATGTTGCAGTGACCTCGCGTTGCATAAATACTTGTTCAACATCATGGCGCTCCTATTCAGCTGATAGTGTAACTGTAACTCTACCTGGGAGGCCTGCCCACCACACACACACACACACACACACACACACACACACACACACACACACACACACACACACACACACACACACACACACACACACACACACACACCAGGCACCCAGCCACGTAACCATACCCAAGCTCGCGTGGCCATTATTGATGGCAGAGTAACTGTTACAGATACAAACCAATTACTCAGTCGTGAAATTTTGATGAGGCTCTCCACAAATACGCTGCCACACTTCTCCGCTTCCCCATGGGGCTGCCGGCTCACTTTCACCAGCCCGCCGGCCCACTCCGGGGCTCACACTCCGTCCTGCGAAATGGGAGGTGCAAACGACAGCAGGCCTTCTCGGGCCGCGTAGGGGGGGAGACGGGCCTGTCAGTTCAAAAGGTAAAAAAGTCACGGGGCGAGCGCCTTGGCCCCTCCGCGGCTCTCGCAAATCTGGCGATCCAGTAAAGCGATATGGTGGCATGAAGCGAGGGGGAAGAGCACGGGAGGAAGAGGAGTTGCGTGTGCCACCTCGGCTTACGAGGAAAAAGAGGGAAATACGACAGGCTGCCATCTTTCTCACCACTGCTGCTAGTGACAGAAAGGAAGGCATGTGTGAGTGAGTCAGTGGAGAACAGGAACTTCCTGTCACACTCACACACACACACACTTACTGCAACATATTTCAAACATGTGCCACTAATGTGAGACTGTGGGTGTGTGGCCATGGTTTGTGATTTTGTCGAGATGAGTGTTGAAGGGGAAGGTGCCACTGTTAAGCAGTAATGGCAGAATAAGGTCTCCACATGGTGGATCACTGGAAGTTGCGATGTTGGCGTGTGACACGACATATTATATATGTACTTGGTATGATTCATTACAGTCTAGATCAACTGTATGTAGTCTATGCATTTAATACAGCAGTTAGAGAAATGCAGTGTTTTATTATCGCGTGATGTTTGTCTGTAGAATGGGAAACTTGCTGCTCCTGTGAAGATTTGCAAGGTCCGTGTTTTTTGAGCCGCATCTGCCAGTCGTCATTAAGTCCGTGCCTGCAATGTGACAGCGGCGATCACATCCTTTAGCATCTGATGAGAAAAAGGAAGCAGACCCTTCCTAAGCAGGAAGGATGTGCCTGGTGCACGTCCTCTCTGCTCCGTCGGCAGCCAGAGGCCGCCCAGAAACCCAGCGACACTGCTAGCAATTTCACTAATGAAACAGTACGTCTTTCTGCTTTTAAAGCCATAGCACGATGACATTCTGTGTAACGTCTTGTTTTCAGATATATGAAAACTAAAGTGGGGGTGGGGGAGCTTAATATTGTTCTTAAGAATGGTCTTCTGGGTTCAGGTTTGCCTCTTAAAGCCGAGAGCTCTTGTAGCTGTTATGACTGCTATGTCTCCTGTCTCTTGTGCTTCTATGTCGTCTGCCTCTCCCTCCCATGCCCCATACTTTCCAGAGTTCCCCAGTACTGTCCAACTCACCAGCTTTCCCATGAAGTGGGACTTTTACGATTAAAGGCCAAGGTGTCCCTGTAGTGCCGCCTGGTCCCCAGCGGCATGAGCTCGGATGGCTGTGGTGCACAAGTTCCACAGGGGAGCAGAGAGTCTGGGTGACATTTATGGAGATTTATGGGTCTCCCCCAGGCTCTAATTGCCTCCTTCCCAGTGGGCAGTCCTGGTAGGATCCATAGGAGCACCAGCCACCTATCAGCCCCGTGATTGGCTGGAGCAGGTGGGCCTGCGCATCGTTTACATCAGGGGGTTATGGAGACAAATGGTGACCCTGGAGTCTTCTTGCAGGGAGCTGGTGTTCCTCAACTTGGCCTTCAGACTCCGGACGGAGGGGCAGCACACTGGCCCAGGAGATGTACCCAGATTCCCAGTGGGAGCAGGTGAACTGAGCTATGGAAGGCTTGTACCAGTTAAACATGTGGTACATAAATAAGAGCTATCCATTTCTAGGTGCTTCTAGTGTAAACATGGAAGGCATAATTTAGTTATTAGACAATTTGTTTGCACCCAGGTCTGAAATACCTTATTGCCGAGTAGCCTTGAATGTTTCTTTTTCTCCCTGTTTTAAGTGACATGGCACATCATTCGTTGTGTAAAATTCTAAAGAAAATACTTACACAATAAAACTATGTAGGATGTTTTTCACCCATGTTGAAATTTTGCAGTTAACTCTGTAGTGCCTTCAAAATATTCGTCTGTCCTCATGAGATTAAAGAAGCAACGCCGTCTGAGACATCTGCAGCTATAATATTGACATATCATCCATTTGCTTTTTTTAAAATCAGAATTCTTTTTTTTCTTTCTTAATTCTCTTTGGATCAGAGAGGAGAAAATCGTTTTTTCTTCTAACCTAATGTTGGCCTTGAATGTTGTCAAGTGTTGAACACTAACCCCATTCTTTATGAACAGTGGTTCAAAGTAAAACCCTTTTCTGTGAGTTTTAAATTTTAGTGAGTTTTATATTTTATGTCAAATGCTGTAGAACATTTCTCATATATCCTTAGCTAAGGTACACACTGAGAGTGCCTCAGCTACTCCTACACAAATTAAATGTATTAAAATGTATTAAAATGACATAATCACAATGAAATTAACTAAATAAATAAAAAATGAAACCCGAACCCAGCCAGGAGTTTCATAGTTCAAATGGGGTTAGCATTGGATCTAAAACTGTGTCTTCTCTGTGTTCAAGAGAAGTTTTAAAAGAAAGAAAAATGCAGACTTTTGAGGATCTTGGAGGCAAGTTAATAATAAGAGCTTGTAATTTTTGTTCAGCAGAGATGAGTCTAAAATAGGCTACCCGAGCCTGTAAGTGCAGTAATGACTGGATACGGCTTGTCTGTTCATATTGGATATGCATAACTGTGCGTATTTTCATTACTGTGCGTTTCCTTCATTATTCCTAAGAATAATGCAGAAATGAAGCAGAGGCTCTGAATGGCTTGCTGGGATGGCCTCAAAAAACAGAATTCTAACCAGCAAGATAATAACTTAACCAGGAGTATAGTGTGATCTTCTGTTGACAGTAAAGTATTGTGCATGGGACAATGGCTAATACTGGTCTTAGTCCTTTTAGCAGATTCACCAGTTTAGTCTAACCAAACCTAGAAATTATTTCTACCATATGTTGAAATAAAATGTAAAAACTGATTATTTTTTAAGCTCTCTTTTTAAAAAACTTTGTAGCTTGGAATCCTTATGAAAAAAAAAGAACCAGTTCCCTCTAGAGTTCAGTCTGTGGGATGTGGGTGAATGTTTTGATGGAAAATATTTTGAGGATATTTAGTCAAATATTTGATGCTGTTGAAAAGGGGAATGGAGAGTGGAAAGAATCAGACGTCATATTCATAATCATGAGTCAGAGTGCTGCTTTCGGAGGAAGGGCCGAGGTGGCCTCGCCGATGTCAGACACGTGGGCGCCAAAAGGAGAGTAGGAGAGTGAATATTAGATACTAAGGATGACTCACAGATACGAACTCTGCTCAGAAACACTCAGTTGTTACAGAAACAGAGAGAAAAAAATTTAGAAAGAGAATGAAAAAGAAGAACAAAGGAAAATCTCAAGAGTTACGGAACCGTTTTGGAAAAGAGAAGATTGGCAAAGCTGTTTTCCAGTGTTTTGAAAGGCTTGTTCTGAATCGTTCAGAATGAGCTGCAAACACCATCTGCCTAATCTGGGCCTCTGAATTTGATATGAGCTCGATAAGCGAGACCTCGAGCTCTGCCCAGCATCTGACCACTGAATACACATAACCCAAGACTAATCTGCTAAATGCAGACTTTTGATTTCAGGACTGCTACAGTGAGCCTTCTTTATGAAAACACCAAACATCAAGGGCTGCAAACCACTATTATATGTGGACATTATCTCAGGTGACATCTTGTAATGGTTGGAGGAAGATAAATGCCATTAAAACTAGCCACAGTTGTCTTTTTTGTTCTGCTTTTGACAAAGATATCATCAATCACAGGCTGAGAGAAACCTTTGGCTAATTTCCCAGAGTTCCAGTAATAACCTACAGAAATGTTTTCTTTTGCAGCTGAACTAAAGGAAAGAAAATACATTTTTATTCGAAAAGTAGCTAGTGCAAAATCTTAAAAGCTAGTTGCACCATATATTTTTTAATCTAAACGCACCTATTTGTCGTGCTCCCTAGCCCAAACTCCAACTCCCAGCATTCATCTGTTGCCTCCTATCATGTCACTCCTTCTGGACGCACCAATCATCACACTCATCAGATCTGCGTCCCCATATTACTGATCATTCTTGCCTGTGTCTCGTTAGTTCTGTCTATTCATACCTATCCAGTTCTCTGTCTTCTTTGCGAAGTATTGGCACGTCATGTACGTGCGTGCCGAGTGTTATCTCTGTCTGTCTTTGGGTTATCGTTTCTGCCTTGTCGCTAACCTGCTTTGTTTGTTGCTCTATCGGACCGCTATCTGGATACTAACCTCTGTTTGTTATATCACCCCGAACCCGCACTGTGTGCTTACAAATAATAGCAAAGCTATTTTTCACATCTGCGAGCGTCTGTCTCAGATCTGGTTAGTGACACTGTTCAAAATTGTAATTGTTTGAAGTAAAACAGTCCTGTACCACAAACCTACAAAAAGATAACAGGAATACAGCATGCAGACGTTAATTCTGAGGAGTGTCTATGTACAGACCGGGTTTCAGAGGCAACATGTCACGTTATTGACTGCGATATGGAGGGCCACTTCTCTTACCTTGTTCACCTCCCACCACCTGCTACCAACATTTTACACTCCACTACCTTAACTGAAACCTCCCTTTCTTCCTCCTCAACACCACAAGCAAAAAAAGAGAAAAGAACCGGTTTTAAATAAATTGATGTCTTTCTAACTCAGTTGCCCTCTGCCTAGACCCAGATATTCAGGGCAGCGTAAGGCAGGAGAGTAAAAATAGCGTCGGCTTTATATTTCATATCGACAAAACAGAGAGAGTGGGGAGCTAGTTAGCTAAGCAGCGCTGCTGCAGTAATGGGTTGAATTAGACTGTCACTCGGTATGCTCAAGAGTCCTTTTCAGTCCACCGCAGTGTGAAAAATATTAGTATCACACAGGAAATCTTCCGTGTGTGGACTGTTTTTTGACAAAGATCTGATATCCATTTCTCTGTGCCTCTTTTCTGCTTTCTCTCAGGCCAACAGCTTTGCCCGTGTCTACATTATTCATTATTCTGCATTTATATGAAACAGAAACCTAATTCAGCCTTAAGGCATTCATGTACACACTACAACAAGCACAAATGAAAGTACATTTGCTCATTTTCATCATAGCAAAGTTTGGAACGTGCAAAAGTAGCCAAAAATACATAAAGATTAAGGATGTTTTGATTACCCAAACATCCTTAATTGTTCACCAAATTGAAAGCTCTGAAACAATAAATTTCATTTTTCTTACACAAAATCAATAAAGTGAGTCTATTCTGAAAGTCTAGGAACCTACACAAAAATGAAACTAATTGCCTATTACTGTGTTGCCGAGGAAAGCCTCAGCCTTCAGCACATTAAACCGATGCATGGCTTACACCTCAAACACCTGCAGGAAGTTCTGACCACAGATGCTCAGATAACACAATAGATTAAGCATATGACATGAGAGCATATAATTCAGATCTTAACAATCACACGTCACATGCCATAATGTTCCATAAAATAACTAGAATCGTTTAACGGGACGAGACCAACAGAATCGTGTAGGTGATGGCAAAACCGCAAATCCGGGAACAGATTCTTTGAGAAATCTGCATTACATTCTGTCATTCGCATGCTCTGACAAAGTTTTGGACACAGAAATGGCTGTAGTTCTGCTGGCTTCCTCCCGCATTAAGGAGGTGGCACCGTGGTGCTGCATTCTCTGCGAGCTGTGTCTGAAGCTCCACACCCACAAGTGCAGCTTTCTGTGGTGCTGTGTATTTCGGATCCCCTCTCTACATTTACATTTACATTTATGGCATTTAGCTCTCTACTCGTCACAATCTGGTGATGTATCGCAAACGGCCTCTGAGGGAGAGACTTGTAAAATAAAAGCAAAAAACAAACAAACAAAAAAAAACCCCAAAAACCATAGTGACCTTATAAGTTCCTTTTAACCTTTAACTCTGAGTGCAGTCATGGATAGAAAAGGACGGCCAGATTATTAAGGACCTCTTTGCACTAATCACTTGTATTGTAAATGTATTGTATTGTATTGTTTTTGTTTTGTGTGTTTTATATATCTATACATGCAATACCTGTAAATTACTGCCGTCCTCTAAACGTCATGCATCAGGTGGTTTGTACCAGTAATATGTATGCTAGTATGCTGCGCGAGTGGGAACCACGGGTAGATTGCAACACCCAGAGTGAAACCCAGGTGGAAATGCACCTCTGTAGATGTACTGACGAGAAATTCGCTACCATTGCCAGACAGAAAGTGTGGCTGAGCACCGAGAGGTGTGCGTTTCATTCTCCCGTGTTTGATTCAAAAGGAGAGGAGACAATGGGCACAGACTTTCATACTGTGGTTGTGGCGAACCTGAACCCCGTCTCCTACTCAGACGGTACCATTCAAAATGAAGGGGCGCGTCAAAACAGTGCAAGTGAGCCCTGTGTGAAAGTAAAAACAATAATAAATGATTGTTAGACCTTCATCCCGGCTGTTTCTCCTCGGAGACTGTTTATTTGTGCGCCCGCATGGTTTCTGGCTCTCTCTTGGCGCTCACAGGTGTTCGGTACCCAAGCCAAATGCTACTCTGCTTACCCCCAGACCGCTGCTGAGCTTTATTGTGATTTGGAAAGAAAAGGCGTCCTCTACCTTTGCCCGTGTGGCTTACCTAGCAATCGAGCAGCTTGCCTTACCATAGAAAACAGGAAGTTGGCCAGCCATGTCGTTAGACTGTCTCATCTGCTCTTTGCTGAAAATATGTGTATGGAAATGCCACAAGAATGCACAAAGGTCAAAAGTGTTTACAGGTACCAACTTGTGTGCTTGTGGTGCAGTCTCGGCTCAAATGGTGTAAAGGTGACTTTCATAGTGTGCTGCAATAGTCCCACCAACAACAAAAGGTTAATGGCCTGCTACTGTATTGTTTGATATAAAATTATTCTGTGTGAAAAAAAAAACCCCAAACAAACCCAGAATGATTTTTGGGTCCTGGATGCCAAAGCAAGGTGTGATGCGGTGGTGGGGTAGAGGGGGCGGTTTGAGTCATCACGTCGAACGAAAGACAGAATTAGTTCACGTTGCTGTCTGCTGGATGAATTGTTTGTCTCACTTTACGGGGAGGGTGAAGTGAAACCACTGCATGCAGCATTCGTATTAATGTGGTGCAACACACGATTCTCCAGCCTCTCACTTGCTGATCACGGCCAACCTGTAGTAACACTTACAACATCCAACACACCCACGCCCAGGAGGTGCTGACAGTGCACTGTTTCAGAGGACCTGCATTGTTTCAGAGGACCATTTATTATAAGACAGCAAGATAAATAGAGGAAGGAAAAGCTGAAAATGCTTGAGAGAAAATGTTAAGCTGTTTAAAGTCGTATTTTTTTTGGACAAGCCGACAGATGCATTCGTCATGATATTATTATGAGCAGAAGACTCATGCACAGGGGCAGGGGTATGTCAAGCAGACAAGTGAATGTCAGTTGTGGTTGGCGTTTAGGAATAGGCCATCATCATCCTCATCATCTTCTTCATCAGTAATCGAGTCCCACTTTAACCTTAAAAGCTGCGGCGTTCTGCTTACCTGGCGCACACCAAACTCCACGTGGCTGCAGCTTTCTTAGGCACTCCAAGCAACGTGAGGAGTTTCCCAGCTCACGCGGAGAGACTGAATCTCCCACATAGTCACCAGTGCACTGGGATCAGGCAGTATAGCACACCAGCGTTTTTCTGTCCGAGACAACTTTATATATCGAAAATAAATATGCTAGGTCGAGAATGACTGTTCCCCTTTCGCAGTCACGATGGTTACTCCAGATCAACACGTATGCAAAAGAAACTTTATAGGACACTGGCGTCTCGCAATGTGCAAATGTCACTGTTACACATCGTCCGCATTCCCAGCCTCAGTGGCAGCGCCAGGCTGCGTGGCACGGTTTGCTCGGTCTGAGCACTGCTGCAGTTTTCCTCTGCCCACTCCCTGATGAGTTGTAGCTGTAAACCAGTTTCCAGTTCACACTAAGTGACAGTTCAGTATAGGAGCCAGAGTCAGGTTTGCTGCGCTCAAGGCAAAGCAAGGTACGTTAAATTTGAAAAAAAAAAAACTCAGCTCACCGGCCACGTGCACATCTTGTTCACATTGTATTTTTAATTTTAATTTTACTTTTTGTCAGCACAGCATGTGACAAGAAAACCAGGGTAGGAGGCCCTGTGTCTTCTCCAACGTGTGCTTCACCCATACATGCCATGCAGTCTGCCTTCCCAAACGTTTGCGAAAGAATGGGCTGTTTAAACTGTTCTTCCCTCCTAAATTTGCCGCAATCCACAAACTATGAGCGGTATTATTGAAAAGTGGAAGCATTTAGGGGCTGCAGCAAATATCAGACCACGTAAGGTTACAGAGCGGGGTCGCCGAGCGCCGAGGTGCACAGGGTATAACAGTCAGCAATGCTGCGCCGGGAGCTTCATGTCACGGGCTTCCATGGCCGTGCAGCTGCGTGCAAACCTTACCTCACCAAGCACAATGCCAAGCCACTGGACTCTGGAGCAGTGGAGATGCGCAGTGGATTGACAAATCAAGCTTCTCTGTCTGGCAGTCTGATGGACGGGTCTGGGTTTGGAGGATGCCAGGAGAACGTTACTTGCCCGACTGCTTTGTGCCAATTGTAATCCCAAAACTTTGGTGGAGGATGGAATATGTTATGGGGTTGTAAGGCCTTAGTTCCAGTGAAGAAAAGTCTTAATGCTTCAGCATACCAGGACATTTTGGACAATTGTGAGCTTCCAACCTTGTGGGAACCATTTGGAGAAGACTCTTTTCTGCTCCAGCATCACTGTGCCTCAGCATACAAAGCAAGACCCATGAAGGCATGGTTGGAGGAGTTTGGTGTTGAAGAACTTGATTGGCCCTCAAAGAGCCCTGACCTCAACCCCATCGAACAGCTTTGGGACAAACTAGAATGGAGATTACGAGCACGTCAGTGTCTGACCTCCCAAACGCTCTTCTGGATGAATGGGCAAAAATTCCCACAGACACACCAAAATCTTACAGAAAGCCTTCCCAGAAGAGTGGACGCTGTTATATTATGGAACTGACCCCATATTAATGCCTGTGGATTTAGAATGGGACGTCATAAAAACTCCTGCAGCTGTAATGTGTAGGATTCCCAATACTTTTGTCCACATCGTGTAATTGTGCTCTTTAGCATGGTGTACGGAGGACAGGCAAGGCAGACGCGGGAAAGGCGTAAGTGAAAGGTCACTTCTCCAGGGCTTCGTGAGGCCACGTGGAGGGTGTTTATGGTTTCTTTTTTTTTCTTTCCTGCCCAGTTTGCCCTCAGGCTCGAGCAGGGTCATGGGTTGAACGAGAGACAGGCGGAGTGACTTACTGTGTGGCCCTTGTAGACTCGCAACCACCACATGTGACCAAACGCTGCTCTGCCTCATTACGAATGAGCTTACTTCCAAATTTAGACTCGCACTTCCTTCTCTGTCCTAAATAGATGAAGTGCCATTATATACTGCCTTCTCCTTTGATATACTGGCACAAGGCCAATCTCATTGGTGTTTACTCTTTGTATCTTACAACAGAGAAACAGGTAAACATTGTTTTTCTTCTTCATTTTTTCCTTTGGTTACTGAAAGGGGAAAATCTGAAAAAAAAAAACATTTTTTTTAAATTCTGCAGCATAACCAACAAGCCAGAAAGAAACCTTTTAATCTTCTCTGGAGACCAGTGCTCCTATTCAAAACAATGCAAACATAATTACCACATTGTTGCATTGAGTGAGCCCGTGTGTTTTGTTTTGTTTTTTTTAAGTCAGGTCAGTCGTTGGTATGTGTCCAGCAGTCGTCATGGGCAGCCTGGAGGACCAGCAGCAATGAGAGGTTTTGATGAAAGCCTCTCTGTGTCTTGTTATGTCCGCGAGCCCCAAGCCGCTGTTATGGAACTAAATGAATGCATTATTAAAGCAAATTAGAGCAACTGTAGGAACGAAACGCACTATAAGAGCAGAAGCTAATTACCCGTGTCCTTTCTGCGATTTGAGGACATGCGGCTGCTACCAGTCAGGACTTCAATGCAGGCATTGTCATGACAACCGCTACCTGATGACAGTATCCTGTTGACAAAATATTAGCTCATCATGCTGGATTTGTTTTGTTTGTCAATTTTTAGTGCTACGCTTTTAATTGGGCCATAAAAATCCACACAATTCACTTACCAAAGTATAAATCAACACGAAGAAAATATTCTGTGTATTTTTCCCCTTCAGCACATTATGAACATCTATTAAATCTTTTTTTTCCAGTGCCGTGCCGCAGAATAAAAAATGACTACCTTTATGAGAGTTCTGAATTATAGCATGAAAAGGCTGGCGACTGCACCCAGTGTGCATTTGAACATTTATCCAGCCGGAAGGGAGCTTTCTCTGGACTTTTCTCATGTAACTGAAGGGATCCGATTAGCTATATATAGTGCTCTATAGTATTTTAACAAACATCCTAAAATGTCAAAGATCTTTTTTTCTAAGATGATGGAAGTAACTCTTACAGCTAAAGCAGTTAGAGTATTTAACTGTCAGTGTTATGTCCATGTCTGTTAAGATATAATTAGACGTCATTTTACTGGAGTAGCTCTGTAACAGAAATTAATTTAGGTTACTGTGTGGGAATCCATGCAGCACGTAAATTACAAGCACAGATAAGGTTAAACAAACACTCCCTCATTACTGGCTGTCCTCAGCCCCAAGGAGTTCAGCCCCGCATGCTGGGATAACACCTAAAGCCATCACTACGGCAACGTTCAACTGAGATCTACAGGTGCTTGACAAATTGTATAATGAACGAATCTGGGTCGGCTGCTGTGTTAAGTTAGGGAGCTACTGTTGTATGGCACCTCACTGCAATATCTCCACATTCCGTTTCGCTTTCTAGAAATGCCGGCATTAAAACTTTAGTGGAAACATACAGAAACATGCATTATTCACACTCACTCACACACACACACACACACACACACGCACACACACACACACTCCTCCCGCTCAGCACAGCTCCTGTCATGCAAGGGAGAGGATAACAGACCCGAGCTGTCTCCCCTGAGCCTGAAGCAGAGAGAACAGCGGTGTTGCAGTTCTTCCCACAGCCAAGAACCCCAAGTGGGTTTGAGCTCTCTCCTCTCCTCTAGGACAGCGTGAGTGGGTTTTCAGAAGACGCACCACACAGAGAACATTAGAGCACAGGTGGGAGAAGGGGGGGTGGGTTCTGAAATTTCTTCACCTTTGGATCTACAAACCATCCATAGAAGGGAGCGGAGGAGCTGTATGAGCAATGTAACAAAATGCCCTTCATTACCATTCAGGCCTCTTATCAAGGTGGTCAGGGAGCAGGTGTCGGAGTGACTGTCAGTCATGTAAACTCTCTCTCTCTCTCTCTCTCTCTCTCTCTCTCTCTCTCTCTCTCTCAGTCCCTCTTTCACACTTTTATCCCTGTGAACCTGTAGTTTCTGAAGCGGTGAGTGATGTCCACTGCATCGAGTTATCAGGGGAGTTGGAAGCAGAGGTAGACCTCAGAGAAAGTCTGCAAAAGCTGACAAACAGGATGGCGAAAGTTTTTCTTTCCCCTGGTTAGGGTAACATGAAGCTGTTTATCAATCCTAATCTGGTGTGTAGTCTCTCCCTTATTGCACAACAAACCATCGATCTGTAAGTCCTCCACGTCTCCTATGATATGTAGAAACACGGTCCCTGCGGTGTTTTAAGGTCAGATCATTACACACTCGCCTGCTCATGGAGAGCAGTGCAGACATGTGGAGTATGTCACCTGTGGACCATTGAGAGGACATCTACCACGCGTTCTTCACACTGAGCGCGAGGTCATCTGCCACTCGCATGGCGTAGCAAAGGACTTGAGGCATGAAGCCCAGTTTTTGGCCAGACGTCTGCCATGCTTCACCCTGGCGCGCCCTCGGGGCAAGCCCTCAGACATGTTTTTAACCCTTCAGTCCAGGAAAAAATGGGAATTCCTAATTGCAGGCTGCCACTGACGATCTCAGAATATATGACCATGGGCAGGAAGTGCCATAAACACTACCCACCCCAGACCACACAGCACCCTCTCGCTACGTGAAGCGTGGGGCGGGGTAGGAGATTTACGGGCTCCTTCTCAGGTTGAGGAGTGCTGATGACAGGGTGCCTTTGCTTCCATTGTCCATCAGAGAGAAAAATCGATCTGAGAGTTACAGCGTAAACTATTCATCTTGCCGGTAATTATGCGCCAAGACAGTGAGGAGCCTAGTTTCAGCTGCTCAGCCTGCTGGGAGGAGCTGCTTGAGACCTGTGAGTTATGACCGGCTAACGCTCCTCCTCTCCTGCGAGAAGTTGTGCTTTGATAATTAACTGTGATGGGTGCTCAGCGGATGTGGAGGACCTATTGTAGCTGAAAAATCAGCGTCATCTTGTGATGGTTTACAGGCAAAGCCATCAATGGAGGAAGGTGAGTCATTTGGTATTTTCAAAAAATGCCAGAGGAATAATTGTGATGTGACTCGCAAAGTGTTTCCATGAGGCTGTCACTAAGTCAGCTGACCTGTCACTCACAGATGTCTCAGATGTCTTTTGAGTTTGTGTCGTAGCTGTAGATGTTAAATCCTCACGAGTAAATAAAATGTACTTTAGACCAGAAGGGGGCTAAGCTCAGTTACTGAATATATAATTTTGTGCTTCATTTATTAGCAAATTGATATAGAATAAATCGCAGGTACAAATGAGCAGCACATCTGCATTAATGCTGAATCAGTGACTGGAAACAGAAAGTTAAATGCACAGGTCATACTTCACATAAACGTGGAAGGGGCAGTTCTGTGTCATTTGTCCTTCAAAAACCTCCATGTGAAAAGAGAAATCAGCTGAAAGTAATGTGTGGGAAACTGAGCTTAAATTCACAGTAAATGCGATTACTGACTGTGCTAAAATCCCACTGCATGGAACTTGTGCATCACGACTAACTCCCACCCTATGCCTTCAACACATTTTCTAGGAAACTGGGATGGAGAGAGAACACAGTTAGAACATAATTCATTAACCAAAAAAGTAAGGACAGGTTTTTCTTTTAGGGTGTCCTACCCCATGTAGGGAATGGCAAATCTGGCTAGAGGGAAGTGATTTTTGGGAAATAAAGTGAGCTAAACCCCTGGAGCACAGATGCCAAAGGGAAAAATGCGAGATGGTGCGTTTCCTCCGCAGAACAGCAGGCTCTGGGCCTGCACTTATGTTGTTTCATCCATCTGAAATGGAATATTCTCTCTCATCCTCGAACAGAATTCTAAGCATATGTGGCGGGAGAAGAATCAACAGTCATATCTCTCCTATTTGGTAATAAATATATATATTTATATATGGAAAAGGAGGTGGAACCATTTTCAACTAGTGTGTGTGTTGGGGGGGGGGGGGGGGAGAATGGAAAAAACAGCATCACTATTTGAAATCAGATACCAAAGCTGGAAGACAAATATTGTTATGTGCCTCTGCTCTCTAGTCTGTGGTTGTCAGGACTCCTATTAAGTAATAGTCCAATTAGTGACTTGCTTTGGTTTTTATCTTCTTTCTCTTATTTAATACTGGGCAAAGAGTTTGATACACGGCACGCTAGTGTCACGTGTGTCAACCAAGGACTCCACGCGTTCTCTTCTTCTGCTTCTCTCTGTCACTGTCGCATTCTTACTCAAACCTCTTCATTGGCTCTCTCTGAAGTCATGGCCAGTTCTCATGGTCGTCCGGTTTGTTTGCGTGTTGCCTCTGTCCTATGGGGCAGGAGGGGGGTGTGGCTATCACCTTACATCGTTGACGCTTAGCTAAAGTGAATAATTAATGGCTCCTGCTCCCTTTGACGGGGCACCAGACGAGCGACAGGGCTGTGCTGTTTCATCTTTTAATGAACATTCCCATTTACAGGGTTTTTTTTTTTTTGCTATCATCTGACTGTGTGTTGTCCTCTGTGTGGGGAGATGGAGAAGGTGAGCCTATTGCATCATGTGGCAGGTGTGGGAATGTCTCTGGTCTTACTGCTCAGAAGTTATAGAAATCCCTGTAAGCTTGTCTTAAAGATTAATTGTGGAGCAGATCAATGCGGCTCGCTGTGTCTTTGAGAGCGTGGAATCCCCCTCGGAGCGACGGGCAGCCTTGTTAATGTTTCATCCCGTGAGCGTTTGGCCATTCAACACAGTCCTTTGTGCCTGTACGGCCATAGCACTGAGTGATGAGAATCCTCACCAGGAGCTCAGAGAGCTGGGGTATTTCAAAGAGAGGGAGAGAGTGAAAGGAGAAGAGAGAGCAAGAAAGAAAGAGAGAGAGAGAGAGAGAGAGAGAGAAGACTTGCAACCTGCTCTTTTCTGTCAGCTCATCTGTGTGTTTATGGTAATGGCTGACTGATTTGTCTCCCGCCACTGCTTAGCGACAAAAAAGAAAGACTGATCACATCACCTGCGGCCCCGCTCTGCTGAAATGACATTACGAGACTGGAGCTGGAGGCATGGCGGAGACCTCCGCGAGTCAGAAGCCTTATTAAACTCGCCGCTCTGCTCTGTGCGCTCCTGCCTCAGGGGCGCTCATCAGTACTTGTCACCCAAATCAACCTATTAGTCACCGGGCAGATGACAGGGTCTCTCGCAAAGGATAGCTGACCCCCTACAGAGAGCCAAGTGTCTCCCCCCAATAGTGTGGTGACCCCTGAGCATCTCCCCAGTGTCAGGAGGGCAGAGGGCCAGGCCTAAAGGGGTCGGGATGTAGGGCAGAGGGGCTCCATCCTGCCTCTGATGGAGGTGACTGGGGGGTTGGGAGGAGCTGACCTGCCCCTGACCCTCTGAGGAAGGAGTTAACCTGCTAATGATTGCTACAAAATCTGACTAAATGGTATGTGTGTGTGAGTGGGGGGGTGGGGTGGATTAGAGAGGTTCTTTTTTAATGGGCCCTACAAATGATGGAAAAGATGGATATGCAGCAGTGTCTGGTGTAGCAGGGTCTGGTGAAGGACCAGAATGGTTCATGGACCGCTAACCTCTGTATGTGCTGTGGAAACTATGGAATATGGGGGTGAGAGAGAGAGAGAGAGAGAGAGAGAAAGAGAGAGAGAGAGAGAGAGAGAGAGATAAAAAAAGAGTCATTGGCAGCTTTTTGAAGTCTTTTGCTTTTTGATTTTCAGCTCTTTGCTGTGTTATGTAAAAGACACACACTCTCAATGCGTGCAGGTGTGTGTTGACGTTCTGCACACTGATGGATGGCACTGCCTTTGATGTCACAACCTCAGCCTGCACCACACAGCTCAGTCTTATTCTGGAACTGGTCTGATCATTCGTCCTAGTCACGCAGATCTGCTTCCCCTTTTGTTTTTGGGTTTGATCGTTGCTTGCACTGAACTCGGATTTGTGAAGGTGTATAATTAAGTCCGCAATGTTTTGATTGTGAACGTCTTTGTGTTCTTTTCCTCTTGGCTCCTGGTTTCTGGTTAGCTAAATTCATTTTGAGCTTTGTAGGAATCTTGACTTCATTTGTAAATGTGTATGTGTGAGATTCCCAAAGAAACAGGATGAGACAGGGTATTTCTGACAGACATCCTTGTGTGTCACTCAGTATTATTTACTCACTCGAGAGTATTGTTACTCACAGTTACAGTAGAAATCCAACGTCTGTAAGGGCTCTCATTTTAAGTGCTGGTGACAGGCAAGACTCTGTACCTGTTTGGGGGGTCCCTCAGTCAGGCGTGGCACCCCTCAACATAGGAATAAACACACCCAGAATCAGTCCATCTGTCTGAACCAGAGTCACTGTCACTGATGACATGGTCCCTAGACGCCTGACATTTCTCCCACTTCAGTCTCAGCACGTCGCTGATAGTGATCCAGGTCCAGTTTGCACCCTACCATGAATGCTAACTAGAGTAACGCCAAAACTGGCCTGAGAATACTTGTAAGATAGAGCTTCCCTTGGCCCTTTGTGAGTGAGGTAAACTCTCACTTGCTGTCGCTTGCTCTGGAAGCTGAGTCCCACCACTGCCAAGTTTCCACTGTTGGGGCCCCGAGCGAGGCCCTTAACCCTCAATTGCTCAAGTTGTACTCAGTCATAATTGTAAGTCGCTTTGGATAAAAGCGTCAGCTAAATGCCGTAAATGTATTTTTCCCAGGCTCTAGGCCACATTCTCAGGCATGATGTTTTTCAGGTGTTGGATGCATTTATTTCTTTAACATTTTTTCTTTTGCTTATAAGCCATGAGAAGAGCAGACTCCTCTGAGTATACTGCACAGTGAGCTACGAGATGGTTTTGGTAATGTTTAGGTTTTTGGGGGGTGTCTTGCCTAAACCAGTCTGCCGGAAATGTGGGTGAGTTTATGAAGTCCTTTTACTTTGAGCAAAGTGAAGGGTTCGGGGATGGGCCGTTAGTCCTGGTGAGCCTTATGTACCAATCCCAAACACATTCTCCTGAAATAGCTTCAGTTTTAAATGGAAAGGAACTTTACTTTTGGACGTAGTCCAGGGCCTGAACCCGTTCTAAGTGCTCTGGCAGGGAATTCTTTGCGTGATGGTAGATATCATCCTGGCAGCCGTGGCTTTGATGGACGTCTTAGTGAATATTAAAGAAAAATCTTTCTCTTCATTCACCCCCCCAAATCAGTAGGGCAGTGTGGAAGGGCCTGAGTGCGTACCGGGTGCTGCGGGAGATGCTTACGGTTTTCACAGCGTCTCTGAGATGTCCCGTGCTTTTAACATATCAGAGAGCAACGGTTTTCTGGTGTTCTCAGCAGTCCTCAGAAACTGCGTCAATGTGAGCGTGGATGTGCCAGGTCTTACACAGCCAAGATCAAGAACAGCTACAAAAAAAAAAGTTAATAAACCAAAAAAGATAAAAAGACAAAAGGAAAATAAAGTAAGAAAAATCCATACAGCAGTTCTGCACAAATCGAAGAGGGGAAGAGGTTTCGTGTAGCTCTGGGTTCTGGCTCGGGGCAGGACTCTGGGCTGACTGGCAGCCTCGCGTTCCTTTGATCTGTTTTCATCTGTGTGTTCGGGCACTTCGATGACAACACATCATTATGCGTAGCCTTTCCCGTAGCCTCTCTACTGCTGCAGTTTACTCTGCCAGCTGCAAATTGCCATTCTGGGCAGACTGTGTGCATGCGTGCGTGCGTGCGTTTGTGTGTGTGTGTGTGTGTGTGTGTGTGTGTGTGTGTGTGTGTGCGTGCGTGCGTTTGTGTGTGTGTGTGTGTGTGCATGTGTCTTTTGGTTTGTTTTTTTACACTTGTCTTGGAGGATCCTTCTGAAAGCTCTGAAAAGCCTTTGAAAACTTTTTCTCTGTCACTGTTGAGGCGCGTTTAAAAAAGCGATGTGTTCATGGAACTGTGCCATATGGAGGTTCTGTGTAATGCCAGCCTTTCTGATAACGACTGTTTTTCATACAACTGTAGAGTAATACTTGTGGGGATGTTCACCACACCAATTACTTCCCACAAATTTCCATAAACAGTGTTTTAAGCGACTTTCCTTCAGGTGTTTAGCTCTGGTTCTTTTGATAGAAACGAGTCACACGCTCAATCACAACCTCCTTTTGAAGTCGCCCGGCCTGCGTAGGTGTCCTGTGTTTTGTGCTGGAATTCTTGCAACGCTGAGGAATTTAGGAAACAGAAAGCGGGAAATCAGATTCAGGTTGTACTCTCTCCCGGCCCAGGAAGGCTAGTGAAGGCCAGTCCTAGTCTGACGCAGGACACACCTCCCACTCCTCACCGCCCCCGTGCTGTGCTGGGCGCTTGCGTGTGGGACGGCCGGGGGTGGGGGGGTCGTTGGATAATGGTGTTTGCGACAGTTTGGGCTCCCACTCTTGAAGTGGGATAGATGACAGTCAAAGGAAGTGTTTGGATTTATGGACGCATGCATTAGCTGTGCTGCTTCCGAATTTACCAGCAAGGTGGAAAGAGACAGCGGATAGTGAGTCAGTGACAAAAGAATGGAAAACACAAGGAGAACAGCGGTAGAGAAGGACTGTAAAATCATGGCACTAACCCAGTGTGTCATCACACACACTCACACACTCACAAAGAAGTTTTATTCTGCTTCACACATCACAAATCAGACAATTAAGCGCTGGTGAAACACTACATCTGAACTGATAATGAACTACTGAGTATATAACCCCAGTCACTCATCACCTCTCTTTATCACTGGGTTAACTGTGGACATTGGCTCATAATTACACACTTTAAGGCGAGAGTGTAGGAGTGTGTTTCTTCGCCTTCTTATAGGCACTGAGAACTGAATGCAGGCTTCATATGTTGTCTTACTGGAACAAAAATGTGTGCCAGCTAAAGCCAAGTCCCTGCGTGGATACGTCACCCCACCGTCAGCTGCACAAATCTTTTCTTTATTTACAAGCTGTCATCCTCTCAATGCACAGCAGTAATGTTCTGTGGCTTTTCTCTGAGTGCTGTAATCAAGACATAATTCTCTTTTACCATAACCCCAGGATCCCATTTATATTTGGCACCTCCTCAAAAAAACACCGTGACCAGTGTGTACCTAAAGAGAACTTCTTTCCACAGGATCTGTTTATCCAGCTGAAGTCCAACCGTGTCCTGCCGTCCCTCGGCAGACTAGAAAATAAGCCTTTCAGAGCAAATGAATATGTTTCCTGCCCTTTTTTTTAATATCAGTAACCACAGGCCCACTATCCCCCGTTGAAATAAATATGACGAAAACCTGAAAAGTAATGCGCACCACGCATACAGATTCTCTAGCGCAAAAACACTCCCTGGACATATTTTATTTGCTTTTAGAATAAGAATGAGCCAGTCTCTGCTGTGGCAACCGTCGACTGGGTCTCACGGTGAGCCACAGAGCGAGATGTCCGCCATTTATCGTTTAAAACGCAGGGCAATGTGGGTTTAATGTGATCTTAAAGAGCGATGTGTGCTGAGTCTTGTGCGCCGCTGCGCCGCGCCGCGCTCGACTCAGTCATGCGCGTGTCACGGAGGCAGTGATGATGATGTAATGTTTGATACTGATAGTGCTGCAAGCAGCAGGCTCTGATTGTCTGGGATTAATATGGAGCTGACAGACCCACGAGTGGCCTCCTCTCCTTTCCAGACAGCCGCCTGCGCAGCATCCCGTCACGATCGGCAAAGGGCTCCGCCGTCTAGCTCTGGCTCAGCCTCGAACCGCGGGCCGTGGCTGGCCGAGCATCCTGCCATAGTTACATCTTACAAGCAGTTACATAGTTATATAGTTACAAGTGAGATCTTCCAAAATTGACCGCGTTTCGTGGCGAATCGTTTTGAAGCCACATGCTTGAAAATCGCTTTGATGACATGCTTTGATGTGATTTGCAGGATCAAAATCTTCATCTGTATTTCTTCTGCTATCTTAGTCTAAATTAAATTAGCTTTATTTTATGTACATCCTATTTTTCGTCCCCCAGATGAGGCGTCACCTTTTCCTGCTGCTCCTGTCTGTCATCTCTCCACTCCCGAAACTCCATTGATCCATCCCACCCCATATTTACACCATTACAGGGCTTTGTGAAATGTGCCTTTACAATCTACCGCCGATGTGTAATCTACCAGTGCTTCCAGAAACAAGACGACACGCTCACGTGCTTCTGAAGATGCCATAGAGCTAGAACCCTGCTGACCGAAGATGACATAGGCTAAGCCTGACCTGGAGGTGCATTCTGGGGCAGGAAATGCAGTAGTCCGTTTCGGTTCTCAGAGAGCCGTAGTAACCCCTGCAATCGGGAAGCAAGGCCAGAGTGCACTGCTGGCAGCTGCAGGAAGGTGCCTGACCCCTTCTGGGGTAAGAATGTGATCCCCAGTCCACCCCAGTCGAGCACCGGGCAGCCCTCGGGCGAGGGGACGGACCGACCCTGCTCATCCGGCCCGATCGCTAAGTGGTACTGCCTCCGTGTCTCTTCTTCCCTGCGCTGGGCCTTCTCTTTGTCTCTAAAACTTTCAGAGGCTGCGTACAGGGTGTCAAAGTTACAGGCGGTTATAAACATGCCCGCTGAAATAGCAAAAGTGTCTCCTGTAGAGATTTGCTGCAGTTCATCTTCAATGTTTAAAAGAAGTGGTTACATATATATAAATACATATGTAATATATTATATATATTTTATTATATACAGCAATCACTTCCTTTAAACAGTGAGGATGAACTGTAGCAAAAATAAAGAAAAGCAGAAGTTTTGTTCCTCGCTACGTTAGCAAAGCCAACTATTCAAACGATTTGGCAAATGATTGATTTCCCTTTTCAAGAAACTCCCGCTAATATGAGAATGGCCTCAGAGCAAACAGGCATTATAGATGCACATGTTCTAAACGCTTAACGCACAAAAGGGACCAAAAGGTCTGTGTACCATTTATCATCAGCCCCGGACCTAAAGGAGCAGATGTCACTGCTGGGTCCCCTCGAGTCAGAGGCGCAAATCAGGAGAAGGCGCTCCGTTAAAAAAGGATGGCCCTTGCGAGCGTGCGCGCGACTTAAGACACAGAGAGAGGAGTGGGCAGAGCCATGAAGACCCTAGGAGACCCACGACACTCCTCAGATTCGTATGAAGGAAGGTCAAAGGTCAGTGAGCTATTAATCATGGCCAAAGAAAAGGATTAAATAGCTGGTTCTCGCGGGCAGATGAGAGAGAGGCCAAGTGAGCTGTTTAAAAGAGTGTGTTGTGTCTGTCTTAGATTACAGAGCCCCCAGGCCCAACGTCCGTCTGAGACTGTAGAGCAGTCACGCGCTGTAATCAGCAGGCCAGAGCACTTCTGGAGTGGTTGCTCGTACGTCAGAATCTCTCATCACTCCTCTCCTACCAGAGAGCAGAGAGACGCTCTCACACTAAGCTTTTAAAGATCGCAGTAACGCATCAGAAGAGCAGCCGATATAATTTGCTCTGTGGTAAAACCGCTTAGATAACCTTAAGGTTAACCAAGTTAGTAAGAATTTGTATAGTCATGTACACTCTCTCACTCTCTCCTTCTCTCTGTCTCTCTCTCTCTCTCTCTCTCTCTCTCTCTCTCTCTCTCTCTCTCTCTGTATCTCTCTCAGTCAGGACCAAAGAAAATGGCATTCCACAAAAAAATAAGATGACTAGGCTATTTTGCTAATGCAACATGTTAACACTGTGCAAGCAGTCTGAGGATTTGAAGATGCTGGCAGCAGAGTAAATCTGTGTAACAGAGGCTTCGCACATACGGGCCGGGTGACACGTGTCAGAAGCAAATCTTTTTGCACCCCGAGTCGTTCTTTGGTCACAGTTTAGCTCATCGTTTGTCTTTGTCTTGAACGCACTCATTCTGAGAATGCCTTTCATCCAGTAACACTCTCATCCCATGGTCTCGTGTGCTAGCTTTGCAAAATTTAATGTGTGCTTTTTCATTCACTCCTCGTGTAATTTACCCTTGGCTATTTTGGAAGTGGTGAGAGACACAGCCAGCAAATAGAAAAACATTAAATGTACTTGCTGCAGAATATGCCTTTAACATATTAGGTAAGTCAAATAAATATAATTTAAGTCTGTTTTATAATTATAAATCTTGGCAGTACCAGAAATATCAATATGTGGTCATGTCCATGTCCAAGTGTATGGTAATAGCTCATCATCCAATTTCAGTGGTTTATACATGCCATTAGTGCACAACACAGGCATGAACACAGACCTGATTCATTTAGTACTCTGATAAAAGACCATTACAACTAATCTCGCAGCGTGATGGAGCCACGCATACCCATGTTCCATTCAGCAGACCCTGTAGACAGAGGAGTACTGGAATCAGCAACTGCTAGAAAGTTCTGTAAGGTTCTGATTACCTAGCTCTTGTGTGGAACTTTTCAGCAGATTTTCTGTGAATGGCTATAAGTGAAAACCTATTTCTACTGACTACATTGTCCTCCATTATGTATACCCACCCAATTACAAACACACGCACTCGCACTGACTTGGATCCAGTGACGGCTGCTTCATATTTATTGCGGAGTGTCGACAGACGTCTTTGATCTCTAATTTGCAGTGTGCTCCATTAATTATGGATCATCCCGCCAGCGTGCATCACGGCGAACACTCACTGAGCTCTGCCGTGCCGGCCTTCAGGGGTGCGTGAGAGCCTTCCTGGAGAAGGCGTACTCTACACGCTGCCCCTGCAGCCACCTGAAGCCATGACGAGCCACTCCCTCCGCGCACTGCGTTGTAAACCGTGTCCCGTGGTGAGCTAAGCCAGCAATGCGATGGGCTTAGTGCTGCCACGCGAGCTACGAAGGCCTCTTCCATCCTGAGTTTGACGCAGCTGCAGCGGGCTCGTGGATTCCTTTTCCCGTAATACGGATTTCGATTCTATTGAAGTCAGATGGTGACGTTATTATTCTCGCGGGAAAACCAATGCGTATAGTTTATTTTTATTTTTAATTTTTTTTATAGTATGTGGGAATAAAATTAGTATAATTTCATGGGACTATTTCCGACTGAAAATTGTGCGCAGATTGTTAATAGCATCATTGTAACCCGCTTAATCGCTAATATTTCACTGCGAACAGGGCAATGCAAGCATCAGGTAATCCTAGATTACAGATTACATCTACAGAGGCCCTGAAGAGACATGTGCCATTCTGTAGCAAATCTCAACATCTGTCCAGTGAAATCAATTAGTGCACACACACGCACGCACGCGCACACAATTGCTTTGTATCTTATTTTGCTAAATAAAGGATTCCACGATTGCAAAGACAGAAACGAAATGCACGCTGGAGTACATCCACTAGTGTTGCTATGAAGTTACTAAAGTCCTAAGTTGTCCTATCTTGTTACCAGCCGTGAAGACTGTGTGCTTGGATAGCTTGCCCGACGTCCTGATCGTAATGAATTTGACTTACGCACATAAAGACCACCGAGACGTACAGTAGATCAGTCAAACTCTTCAAATGAATGGGAAGAAAATACGGGAGGGGTTAAATATCACCCACGCCATGTCAGCCTTCAGATACATTACTTTAATGGGTACGTTTTTAATCTTTGTTTCTGTAGTAACCGGTTAATAAGTAGTGCACATCAGATCATACTGCCGTGCAGACAATAAGCCGACAATAAGATCCCCGAGTGCGGAGCGACTCGCGCAGAGGACACACGTGAAGCGCGGGCGGGGTTAACGTTACCAGCGCGCGTCGACGATTCTGCTCGTGCGTCGGTGGGAGTCCCCCCCCCCCCCCCCCCCCCTCCACTGGATCCTTTCGCAGTGAGCTGTAGCCTGGGCTGGAGAGCAACGGCGAAAGCGTGCGAGTAGAGCCCCGACAAACCGAAGGCACACCAGAGTGCGAGCCCCACAGCGTCGGAGCCGCGCTGCGCGGGTCCCCTTTACTGGCAGCAGGAGGAAAGCGGCTCGTGTGTTCAGCCAGAAACTCGTCAGCTGGCATGAGCTAACGCACCAGAAATGGAGACCAAACCTTTCTTGTCATTGGGTAAGTTTTTCCTGCTTGTTAAATATTGCGTTTGATTTATTTTTACTGCATGCCGTGCCATCTCTAAAATGAACGAACAACAGCGGAGCTCAGCTTCAATCTTTAAAATGTTCCGTGGTGCATGGTGCATTTTCTGCGGACTTAAACCCGGGCTACAGAATTGTTTTGTGTTTTTAACGTAGTCAGCACGAATAAAGGAAAACGTTAAGAATTCTTATTTTAATTGAGGTCAAGGTCTGTTCGTATAGTGTGCAATTTCTAACTTAGAAGTTACCCGTGAACAGAAAACTTGGAGGTGCGTCCGCGTCGTCATTGCACGGACCCCGCCGCCCCTGCTCGCGGTCCCGGTCGATGGCACGCGCTAGCAGTGACATGTCATCTAATGCGCGTCCGTGCCCTTGCGCTTGTTATGCTCGTTGCTCTCCTATAACAAACCCTCACCTCCGACTTCATCGGCCGCTCTGCGTTTCTGGAAATCTTGGGTAGTTCACTCGGGTGTTTATCTCGTCGGAGTGAGAAGTCCCTGCGCCGGCACGGGTATCATTTCATCGCTCGCCTTGGTAACTTTTTAATGCTCAGTGCCCGTGAATGAAGCGTTCCATAGCGCATCACGCAACCTTGTCAAATATCGAAATATTTTGCATTGGGACGCACTCTTAACATGATGAGTAAAACGACTTATTCCGATCCGGGCGGCTGTAAAACTGTGTGTGGGAGGTAAAGTGCCTTTACCTCCTACACCCACATCCTAATGGAGCCATATATACTGGATTTTGTTGCGATGACATTGTAACGGACCCCTTGCAGCTGTGTGATTTCGGAGAGGATCATTGTTAACTTCTGCACGGTGGCCTTCTATTGTAACACGTGAAGTCTAAAAGAAAGAAAACTCCCCGTTGTGTGTATAAAACTTTTAAAAGACCATTAAAAAAAAAATGAACCCAGATGATGATGGAGTGCCATTTTCGTGTTGTAGCTGGTTACAAATAAAGGTGTGGTTTCCATAAATTAACCCATGTTTCCCGTGAGCGGGCCTGCGCTCGAAAAGTGAATATCTTATTATGTTTTTTGTCCTCGTCCATGTCAATAAAAAAGGTCATATTCCATATTTTCACTTTGCATTATGTATTGTATACTGTATTAATGAAGGCTGTGTGTGTGTGTGTGTGTGTGTGTGTGTGTGTGTGTGTGTGTGTGTGTGTGTGTGTGTTTGTGGTTTTGTGGGGGGTGGGAATCAAAGACATGGTGTTATCATGTGGTCCAAAAGCTGAGGTCTTGTTTGGAGAGCTTCACCACCCTTTACTGGATCTGCTTCAGAATGAATAGATGGAGGCTGCAGAAATGACCCTATGAGTTTAGCTGAGCTCGTTATCCACAGGCTCCACAGCGTGGGTTACATACCTGGGCCCTCCGTGGCTGTTAGGAGCAGCATCTCTGTGTTTGCGCCCCTTGCACGGGGGCGTCGCCTTACAACTCTACCCTTGCCGCCGGAGAGGGCCAGCAGACGCTCGCTTCAGGGCTTTCTCCACCCACACGCACGCCTTTCCGCTCAGCCGTTGCCTTACGGAACATCCGCGGCGACTCGGGCTCGGATCGCACATGCAGACGAGTGAAGTCTGTGAAAGGTCTAAGTGGCGTTCGCGTGGCATAACTTTCCTTCGAAAGGGGCTCACTGCGCTAGAGGGGTACGAGGGGCCGACTGCGTGGAGGACAAGACCGAGCTAGAAATCTGCCCTGCATGTCTTACAGTGTGCTGTCGTTACTATCTGCCTGTTTAGATGTTTATTTGTGAATGCAAAGAATTCAACGTCTTAAACAGGTCGTGCAATCTGCTGGTTTATTGCTGGCTTATCTTTGTGGTTATCTGCGATGGAATGGCCTTTGATATCCCACACATAGACCTTTACGAGGCACTGTGTGTGGAGCATCGCACACACTGCTAATGGCTTGTCGATTTCATGGGTGTCTATGCATTCCTTTGCATTCCTGCACTGTGCTGCTGTTTTTTAATTTATTTACTCTCCATTAGCTCATTAAAAGTCGACCAGTGACAGAGAAGCAGCAATCAAGCAGCCTCTTGATTCAGGATTCATTCAGGGTTGAATGGATTTGATGTGAATTTTTAAAATAAGTTTTGATCAGCAGTTTGCATCTGATTAATTATTCCTTTTATGTAAAGCAGTAGCATGACAAAAAAACGGAAAAAAAGACAGTTCCAAGAACTTTAGGACAAAAATGCTAAAAATGACTAGATGAAATGTCATCAGATATGAGACAGAAGAGTAGCACCGTGTGCAAAGAAAATTAGACAAAGAAAAAATAGCAAAATAGTGCATAGAATGTAGACTAAATATATATTCACAGCAGGTAGGGTGTGTTTGGTACACATTACCTTTTAATCTATAGCATGTGTATTGCAGCAGATAAAAGCAATCCGTTGCAGGTTTTAGACGTGTAAGGGAGCATTGTGATTACCTTCAGCAGTTGTGTGATATAGTGCGAGGAGGAGTGTGTGCAGACGTTTATAGGAACCGGTGTTCTCTTTCAGCTGTTGCATCAGCTTGCTGTAGTGGCGGCCTAAGATCAGACAGCCTATGATTTATAGAGCTTCGGTGACTAATGTTTATTCATGGGTTTTTTTATGTTTTTTTTTTAGTTTTTTCTTTAGGATGTTACGGCAGAGGAAGGTAGCGACCTTTTCCTACATTCTGGTGCTGCTGAATTAAAATAATTCAAAAACAATTCCAATGCTTTTTGTGAAAGCCATGGAAGACAAGGGTGAGCATGTGCACTGCAGTTTGACTTTGAGGTTCAGCTTTTTTTTTTTTTTTGCTTTTTTTTTTTTGCTTCTTTTTTTTTTCAAACTTGAGATGTCCCCCGCGTCCGGGTCCTTTGTAACACAATCGACGGGCGAGTTCTCTGAATTCAGGGCTTCATTTGAGCCTCAGTAATTCCCATCCACAACAGGTTTTGGGCCGGTGCCCCTGGACCTGACTCTGACCGTCCAGGGCGGAGGGACCGTGCAGGCCTGTCGGAGCCACAGGAGGGGACGTTCGCCTGCAGCCTTGTCGGGGACGTTCACAGTCTGTGTTGAGAAACTGACATTCATCGCCATAGAGGGTGGCGGGTGGTACATTCCTTGGCTGGCTGTAATTCAGGAACAAAGGCAGAGTAGGGGGGTGGGGGGTGTATTTTACAGAGTGAGGGTGTGTGTGTGTGTGTGTGTGTTGGATTTTTTACGGCCGGCCAGTTTTGGGTGTCTGGAGCGATGCATGTCAGCCTCCTTTCCGGAGAGGTTGCAGCTGTAGTTTTTATAGTAGCCGGTTTGGTTGGAGCGTCTTAAAGCCTCTGCACACCACCTTCCTCTCGCTCCGTCAGTCCTGGGTCGGCGCTCCCTCCCCTCCCCTCCCCTCCCCTCCCCTCCCCTCCCGCCCCACCCCCTGGCACACGCACTGCCGTCAGCCCAAACTACGAACGCAGAAACACCTCGTCAAGATAACCTGGCTCTGCTTTGGCTTCTGTTGTGGGGAGCGAGACTCTATGCCTTGTCCACTTTAGATATTTGTGAGCGTCATGCATCTGGAACGCCTTTCAGCGCAGGAGAGGGAGACAGTTATAGGCCATTACACCACGCTGTCCCTGGCTGTCTGGTGCAGGGGTCGCCGCCGGCCTGCCTGTCATAGTTGCAGCCTTGTTAATAATTTGTATGTTTGTAGTAGTGCCGCAGTGAGAATGAGCGCTTTATCTCTGTGGAGAACAGGGGACTCTGTACCGAAGACCTTGACCTCTGCTCCCATCATGGTTTATCTCCTCAGAATTTTGCTCTCTAGCCTGAGTTTTAACCATGTTCAAAAAGATATAATAAATGCTGTGTTGTATAATACCTGCTTCCACGCTTAGACATGAATGTCTGCACGCAGAGACAACTGATAGCCTTGAAATGCTTGTTATCTATTTGCCAGCCAAAGCAGTTTAAGTCTGTGTCTGACAAATACGTATATAGCTTTATATTCAGGTATTGTATATTTAATCATTTAAATGAAGCCTTACTGGGTATTCTGTTAATGAGACTGTTTGAATGGATTGGTTCAGCTTGTCAGAAGCCCCATGCCAAACAAGCTGCAGCCTGCGATGGCGAAGTTTCCTGCAGGTGTGTTGGCCAGTGGCGGAGGCGCACGGTGAGAATGATCGGATATGTGGGTTTTTCCATTCTGCCGGCACAAAGGTGCCAGCCGGTGAAGCCCACCGCAGTTGGCTGCCACCCATAGCAGCTGTAAATCCGGCTCGAGAGAGACGCACTCTGGCGTGCGCTCTGAAGGTAACGGCACAGGATGCTTCCACTCCGCGCCCACAGCTTCGCTCATTCCTTGATAACAGCGAAGACGCACGGATTAATTCCGTGTCCTCAATTGTAACTGTCTCCATGTTCACAGCTGCAAAGCAGACTGCTGCAATCATGCCCCCCCCACAGCTTGAGTGAGTAACACTTACGGTATTGTAATGGAGCAGTATCTGTCCCGTCTTTCTGAGGAAGAGAGACTGACATGGGGATTTTGGGCTTTTCCCGAGCCTGGTATCGTCTGCGGGGTCTGTGGCTTGTGGTTAGAAGTGTGTGGTGCAAGCAGAGACATGCCAAACTTTAGGGACAAGAAGGCATGGTTCCGTCTGGGCAGTGAGCACCGTGACTGTGTGTGTTTGCGTGTGTGCTTGCATCCGTCTGTGTTTTAGTATGTGTGTATCACGTTGACCATGCTGCAGATTACATTGGAGAGTTTAAACCAACGTGGCAGATTAAGGGCACTGATTGTAAATATGATAACCCAGATCTGTTACAGCCACCAAAATATGATCCCCAGAATTAAGATAAGATAGACAGATAGGCATGGAAACATAACACCGCTAGAATAAAGCACGAACATACATACTTTTTTTTTCGAGAACCAGGTTTCCTTTCACCATCAACTCCCACCCCTCTCCCTCTCTCTCTCTCTCTCTCTCTCTCTCTCTCCACTATATCCTTTCTTCTCTGCGGAGTGTGACTTATGGCGAGTTGCCGCCTCTGACCCAGCTTTCCTTCCACAGCTCAGCTCACCTACACCCACGTCCATCAGGGAGACACAGCCCCGCTCTGGAGCTGGCTCGCCATGGCATCTGCTACCATGTAGCCCCATTCACTCACGACTGCGCAAGACACCCTTTGATAATGGTCACGGCCATGTTGGCCTTTAGCTGTGTCGCATCCAGGAATCGGTTCAGGGTTGGGTTTTAATGTCGCAATCAGAGGATGTAGCAAAATATCGGTAATGCTGCTCTTTGTGCATGTCGCTCAGCCCTGTGTTCATTAGGACATGAAAACTGGTCCTAGATCAGCCCTGAGCCGTTTGATGGGAGCAAAGGTGTAGGTGTAGAACACACGAGTCACGGTTCTGGCCGAGGTTGAATAGCAGCTCCTGGAGAGGTGGGCTCAGAGCCAAAGCAGGACTGTTCTGAGACCTGTCCTGGGCCCCTCAGCCCAACGCTCCACTTCAGACATGGGCATCAGCGGGACCCCCCCCCCACCTGTCTAGCAGGGGGCTCAGTGGTTTAATTCAGCTGTCCTTTCAAGCTCATGGAAGTCAGTGGCAATACCTTTTTCTGTGTGTGTGTGTGTGTGTGTGTGTGTGTGTGTGTGTGTGTGTGTGTGTGTGTGTTTGTGTCCACGCGCATGCCCATGCCCATGCGTCAGCGCATGCGTGTGTGTGTGTGTGTATGATATTTTCTGCTGAACTGGTAGGACACTTTAGCAACACTTACGACATCAGGAGGTAGTTGTGGTTTGGCTGTTCTCCCTGGATATTTGTTCCGACTACCAGTGCGAGGTTTCCTCCTCGTCCCTCCAGACTGGAAGCCCAAGTGTACCACTGGCAGTCCTCTGGGCCAAGGAACCTTTGTGTTGACAGCGGAGCTTCTCTGTGGGTAGAAAGCCCATGGGAAGTGGAGTAGTGTGCAGGCAGGTGGAGCAGGTGGGGTGCCTTTGTCAGCGCTGTGCTGCATACCACAGGGCCCACATTCCAACGCCTACGGAAGCAGCTCCGACAAGTTCAAATGTCACATTTAGGATGGTTTCTTCTGTTTCAGCCTGTGACCAGGAACAGGAGACTCAGATCAGAGAGCTGTAAAATCTGCTGGAGTGTGTGTGTGTGTGTGTGTGTGTGTGTGTGCGTTGATGGGTATTTCTAATGGGCTGGTCTGGTAAAGCTTGAACAAGATTTTCTTTCTTGCATGTCTTGTGCATCGAGGAACAGCACGCCTGGCGGCGAGGCACAGCACACCAGACGTCCCGCTGCTCTTATGCGCGTTGCGAGGGAGGCTCGGGGTCAGAGGTTGCGGAGTTTGTGACAGAAGCAGTACTGGTACGGTGCAGGCCCTCTGCTGCTGCGGCAGCAGCGCAGGAAAGAACCACAGGGCTAACCACAACCGAGCCGATCCCACTAAACCCATTAAGAGCGCGGAAGGTCACTCTCCACCTGGGGCTTCTGTTTCTGTTGGGTCTGTTGCCATGGGAGATTATGGGCAAACCCTCTCCATACGTTCTCCCCCCTCCAGCCTGCGCTGACGCGGTCCTTTGTCTGTGGGAGCGTTCGTGCCTAAAGCAGAGAGGCGCGGGAGTCTTCGGAGCCGTCCTAGCTGTATGGCTATCAAAGGCTCCAATAAAAGACGATTTCGGAACAGGCGGAGGTGTTTTGATAGAAAGGGATAGAGACAGGGAGAAAGGAAAGGAAAAGTGAAAGGAAAAAGAAAGTTTTGTGGACTTTTTTTTTTTTTCCCCGAGTGGGACTGGCACATCTGGAGTGATTCAATGAATATTTCTGAAACATCTGGGGAAATTGTCTGGAATTTAAAGGTCCTCCTTTGATTTCATCCCTCCACCCCCAAACACGCCCCCCACACCCCACCCAGTCTGTGTTCAGCGTCTTCAAAGCCCCCACCGAGACGCCAGCAGGTAAATGAGAAGGAGGGGACTCCCATTATGACAACGCTGTCACATTTTTATTCTGGCCTAAATTAGGCCCATGTGACCACCTCCCCTTTGTGTAGAGAGGCCTAATGAAGTGATGCACAGCGCTGAGGGTCTGGTAACTCACCTCCCTCTCCATAGACACCCCCCCCCACACACACACACACCCCCACGCCTCCCGCTGTTACCGCTCCTGCTCCATTGAAACACACACTAATCCCGATAGCAATCGCTCATTCTCAGCATAGCGCGAAATGTAATACCTAATCTAATCCTTAACCCTAAACCATGAAAAGACGAAATCTCTACGGTGTAAGATGTAGGACTGATGAGCGGTTAGTCCGTTTGTGCCAACAGATTTATCAAAAGAGGCACCGCAC
The DNA here is from genome assembly GCF_041902795.1 of Electrophorus electricus. Lineage (NCBI taxonomy): Eukaryota > Metazoa > Chordata > Actinopteri > Gymnotiformes > Gymnotidae > Electrophorus > Electrophorus electricus. The sequence continues at coordinate 3,897,188 of NC_137504.1, forward strand.
AGGGCAGAATTCCTGCAGCTACCATCGAACCATCGCTGGTTATGTTACGAATCTTTCCACACCGAACTCGAGAAGGAATGTGAGTGGCAGGAAAGCTCAGCGACGCTACACTGGTCAGCCTCGCAGCTGTTTTGGTGTGTGCGCTCAGCGCCCGGTGGAAGCACACCTGTGCTGGATTGCCTTTGTACAGCTAATCCCTTCCATGCACCTTTCTCTGAAAGCAGACAACTCATATTTAACAGAAACCATTACCCCTCTGTCTAACTTCCACTGAGGCCCTGGTCCGCGTACCTGGCCAGTTGTCCGTGGGGATGCTTGAATTTCTGCTCTCCATCGTTTCCTCCCAGAGTCTAGTCTTTCACCTCCTAGGTTGCTGAGAGAGAGTGCTCTTATTTTTAAAAATCCTGTTCACTCGCCCTCTCTCCCTCTCTCCCTCTCTCTCTTATCTCAGTTTGTCTCTCTTTCTCTCTCTGACGCCCCCCCCCCCCCAAACGTCGCTCTCAAATGCAGCCAGTTGGTTAATCGTGTTCCCTCTGTCTGCTCACAGAGCTATTTTCTCTGTGTTGCTGTGCAGATGGCCTATATCTTTCTGCCTGGCTGCACCAGGAACAGCGAGGACAGGCCGGTGTGTGCTTCGTCTCTCTCTCTCTCTCTCTCTCTCTCTCTCTCTCTCTCTCTCTCTCTCTCTCTCTTTCTCTCTCTCTCTTTCTCTCTCTCTCTCCCTCTCTCTCTCCCTGTCTCTCTCACGCTCTCTGTCTTTGTCTTTCTCTCTGTGTGTGTGTGTTTGTGTGTGTGTTTGTGTGTGGGTGCATGTGTTTCCTTTCCTCATTCTTGCATTATTTACCCTGCTACTTCAACACTCTGTCAGCTCCATCCACTAACATTTCCCCTTATTATATTACAAATGGTCCAGTTATCTAAAGAGGCATGACCAAGTCACAAACATCAACATGGCTCCCAGCCCTCAGGACTGGGAACGAGGGAGTCAGTCAGTCAGGGCGTGTCAGCCTAACGGACAGGTGAAAGGAAGGCTGAGGTCAGACACGCGTGTGCGAATACATTATTCCGACTCCATTGAAGTGTGACCCCTGTCAGGTCAGTCTCTCCTTTTGAGCCAAATCACGTCCGCTGCTTTAGTTCGGGCTGTTAACATGCGCCTCTCCATAAACTGAAATGACGCTCTGTCTCTCTGGCTTAGCATCTGGTATTAGAGATAAGAGGTTTTTTTTCCTTTCAAGGCCATTTTTCTGCTCTTCAACAATGCTTTTATACTGACTGGGTTTTGTTAAATATGGCAAAAAAAGTTATTGAGTGTTTTCCCCCTCAAATAACGCCTAAAATGATCTAAAATGTAGTTACATTTACAAGAGGTAAAGAGGTTTGAATAATTAATTGAATAATAAGACGGTATATTCTGTACTGCCATCAAATATGAGTTCTGAATATGAGTTCTAGTCGGCCCTCAGTACTCGTGCTTGTTTATTTACGGCTGAACAGTTCAGGTTTTGGGGGAAAGGGGATAGTCTTTGAGAAGATTCCGAGTCACACTGGCCATGGGATAGGCTGGCACTAGACAGGCAAGACTCACAGGCCTGTGTGGGACTCACTCAGTCTTCCCCCTCTCACTGCTGGTGTGTGCTGAGACTCGGGACGTTTGTGTGTCCTGAAATGCCTATTTGCATCGATTGCACGACTGAAAAATGACTGGACGGCTCCCTTCTGCTCTCACGCTTCAGGTCTGTCGCCATGTCTGAAGCTTTCTGACTAAATAAAGCTAAAAGTCCAGTTAAATACCCAGGGATCTAAATCCATGTTGGTTTACAGCACAGAAAGTACGTATACACATATAAGCGTGTCCTGCATATATTTGAAATTCCATTAGATGAAGAATTGATTTCACCAGAATTGCCAGAATCCACAGTCAGACGGCCAGTGGCTCTGCCACACACTCTACATTCGTCCTCTTCCTGTGGGAGAAACCTAGCTAGCTAGCGAGCAAAAGCTACTTAGCAGGTAAAAGCTTAAACCAGAGGTACAGTATTATTCCCATCTGCCTCCTGTCTCTCCCATTCCACTCCTGTCTCTCCCATCCGCCTCCTGTCTCTCCCATCCCACTCCTGTCTCTCCCATACCCCTCCAGTCTCTCCCATCTGCCTCCTGTCTCTCCCATTCCACTCCTGTCTCTCCCATCCGCCTCCTGTCTCTCCCATCCCACTCCTGTCTCTCCCATCCGCCTCCTGTCTCTCCCATCCCACTCCTCTCTCCCATCCCACTCCTGTCTCTCCCATTTGCCTCCTGTCTCTCCCATACCCCTCCAGTCTCTCCCATCCCACTCCTGTTTCTCCCATACCCCTCCTGTCTCTCCCATCCCACTCCTGTCTCTCTCATTCCACTCCTGTCTCTCCCATCCCACTCCTGTCTCTCCCATCCGCCTCCTGTCTCTCCCATCCCACTCCTTTCTTTCCCATACCCCTCCTGTCTCTCCCATCCGCCTGCCATCCGCCTCCCGTCCTTTTCCAGCCCCTCTCCCATACCTCCCATCCTCTCTCTCCCCCCACCTCTCATTCCTCCTGCCCCACTCCTGTCCCTGTCTCCTCTTTCCCATCCTCTCCCATCATGGTCCAACAGCTGTAGTTAACAGGGACCACATGTTGTAATCCTGCCTGCAGTCCCTGACACACTCACGTGATTTGACCTAGTTCTCGTTGCTGTTGCGTGATGTTGTTTTTGTCTTTTACCCCCCCCAAGCCCCCTGCCTGTATCATTTAGGGCATTTTTGGAGGTGGGGGCAGATACAGAATTCCTGACGTGATGAGCGAGATCGTGACCGTCCTGCACCTGCCCCCCACTGTGCCGTTGTTACGCGGCGGTTTTGCAATGAATACCAATGTGCCTGACTCAGGCTACCAGAGAACCACAGCAACAAAATCACTAACGTTTACCTGGGAAATTAGTTAGATGTCATGATGACATTGATTAAGAACGCAAGCCATGCGTGGGTGCACTTCACTGATAGAGCTATGGATTATGAATAAACAGCTATACTCTAATATGTTCCTAGGCTGCAGAGCGCTAAGATCACACGCATTCTGCTCTTCTTCAAAGCACGTCAGACATTATTAGCTGTTTTGTTTTGTTTTGTTTTGTAAACAGTTTGATCCCTTGGTCAACATGCAGTCCATGTTTACATTCAAGGCCCACTTCCATGACCAGACAGTGAAGACCAGGAAGCTTCACAGTGCAGAGAGCTGTCTTCAGTGAGCTCAGCTGCTGCGCCTAGAATAGCAGATCATAAGGAAGACGAAAGTCATTTCACCGCTGAGGTGTTTGCAGGGATGAACACAAAACTGGTGAAATATACACAGTAGCTGCAGATGGTGTGTCTCAGGCCTGACTTTGTAAAACTCCTCCAAACTCCTCTACCAGGATCTGCTAACCTTTGGAGCTTACTGCCAGCAGATAAGAGTATTTCACCCATTGGACGTCAAACGGAGCCTTGGCAGTCAGTGGGGCGCATGGAGACCACCCTGAACCGCGGAGACCACCCTGGGATGAACCCTACCAGCAAGCCACATGACACCCCCCCCCCCCCCCCCCACAGCGCGTTTAGCTTCCTCTTCCCGTTCAGAAAAATGCGGCTTCCGGGCTGCAGCGGTCGCGCAGGCGGCCCGGATCCGTCCCCATTCCCGTTCCGCCACTCGACTCGTGCGCGGACTTCCACTTTCACTGCGCTGTTGGCAGGTGGCCACACGTTTACTCTTTCCTCTGCGCTTGGTAAACCTGTCCGAAGCCTAGTCACAGAATCTATACGCCACTGCTGTCACAAGTGCATGAAATAGTGAGCTGTTCGGCATGGAGAATGGCAAGCAGCGTGGCATTTAAAAAAGTTAAAAGCAAGTGAGAAACCTCAAAACTTTTAATGCAACCCAGAAATACATACATTAGAGCGTTTGAGCGTAACATGCTTTTTACAGAACCCCTGCAGTTTTAGGCTGCCCCATGACTAAAGCTTTCTAGCACTTTCAATTTAATTTCCTCTTTTGATTTCCTGTTCCTGCTCTGGTCCTGCTGTGAGTGCTTTACAGGACTAAAGAAAGCCTTGCTCAGCTTCCCGCTGTGGTGAGCTGGCATCCAGGAGTGTCCGGCCTCCTCCGGAGTGTCCAGAGTGCTGGGGGGCTGCCGGAGCAGATCCCACGGGCTCCGGCCATTGCGCCCCAGCCCTGGCGGCTCTTTGCTTTGCAGTGTGGTGACAGAACCCGTCACGCCTCCGTCCTGCGCTCCGCTGCAGTCCACAACTCACTTTGTGCATTTGAACCGCGCCACTTTCACTTCGACATCCACTGTTAATTCTACTGTTAATTCTACACATTTAGTTTTCAGCAGTTAGGACTAGAAGGTAAAAGTCGATTTTTGGGCAAAATTCCTTCCACTTAATTTGGAAAAGCCTCTATCAAGGTTTCCAAATGTCTGTACCGGCACACTCTCGGTCTGGGGGCACATTTTCGCCCTGCAGAAAAGCTTTGCTGTACGAATTATGCTTGATTGCTTTCAAATCCATCCACAGACTTTACCAGCCCCAGCAAATGAGTTTTGAGTTGTTCCTAATGAGGGAGGTGCAGAGGTGTGCAACTGTGATGAATGGAGGACATGTATTAAGCTCACAGGGACAGGAGGAAGATATGATGATGGTAATGAGTGTCTCCGAGCCCTGCGAGCTGTTTTACGGCTGTGGGAATCTGGGTCGGACGCTGAAGGGGCACATTGTTCAGTGGGGAGAGAATAGGCGCTGTGCATGCACGCGCATGTGTGTGTGTGTGTGAGTGTGCATGTGTGTGTGAGTGAGTGTGTGTGTGTGTGAGTGTGTGTGTGTGTGAGAGTGAGTGTGTGTGTGAGTGTGCATGCACGCGCATGTGTGTGTGTGAGTGTGCGTGTGTGTCTGGGGGCAGGCCTGTGTGTTACCACATGACAACGTGGTATGTGAGTGTGTGTGAAAATGACTGTGTGTTACTGTGAGTGTGTGTGTGTGTGTGTGTGTGTGTGTGTGTGTGTGTGTGCGTGTGTGTGTGTGTTATTGAGTGTGTGTGTGTGTTATTGTGTGTGTGCGTGTTGGGGGTATGTGTGTTATTGTGTGTGTGTGTGTTATTGTGTGTGTGTGTGTGTGTGTGTGCGTGTGAGTGTGTGAGTGTGTCTATGTGTGTGTGTTATTGTGTGTGTGTGTATGTGTGTGTGAATGTGTGTGTTATTGTGAGTGTGTGGGTTATTGTGAGTGTGTGTGTGAGTGTGTGTGAGTGTGTGTGTGTGCGTGTTGGGGTATGAGTGTTATTGTGAGTGTGTGTGTGTGTGAGTGTGTGTTGGGGGTATGTGTGTGTGTGGGTGTGTGTGTTGGGGGTACGTGTGTTATTGTGTGTGTGAGTGTGTGTGTGTGTTGGGGGTATGTGTGTTATTGTGAGTGTGTGTGTGAGAGTGTGTGTGTGTGTGTGTTATTGTGTGTGTGTGTGTGTGTGTGTGTGTGTGTGTTGGGAGTATGTGGTGGAAGAGAGCGTGTGCTTTTATTACTTGTCTGTTTCTGCATGCGGAGCTCTGTGCTGGAGGCAGCACACACTAATGTTCAGTTTAATAGTCCAACTCGCGACGAGACGAGACATGGGGAGCCACTTCTACATGCAAACAGGAAGTGAGACCACATGATGACAGTTTGGGGTCTGCCGGAAGCGCACAGGTCATTTAGTCTCTGCATCCCTCTCTTCCACTTATCCACCTTTCAGTAAAAGACAAACAAACTGCAACTCACCTTCTGAAATGTAAAAGATAAAGCATTTGAACCGGATGTTACAGAAGATGTAGAAAACTGATCGATAGAATGATCAACTTCACCGAGCTCTGGTCACTCGTGTGTGGATACTCCGATCATGCTAGTCATGTGATCATTAACTTACCACTGGGGTACTGGGTCTGATGTCAGCGTATATTAAACACATCCTCGTCAGAAGCTGCTTCAATGGCTTCTTTCTTTTCTGCATATATTCCCGGGTTCAGCCACACAAATTCAATTATGTCGTTTGGCCATGGAGCTTTCTGGATGCTGGCTGGAGAGAGAGTTCCCTGTTTTCTTTGCCCTGCAGCGGGGCCTGACGAGCACCGGCCATCTCCTGAAATCTCCGTCTTAACCTTGTTACTGCTGAATTCTTTTTCCTTCCTGCCCCCCTCATTTCTCTTTATCCCCTTCACTGTCATCTTTCTCGGCCATCTTTTGGTTTATTCTGTCTACTTTAAGAGAAATAAATGGCAGAGGAATCTTTTTGGTGACAAATCTCTCAGGGAAGGAACTGTACTTCTACATGTCTGTGCCGTTACGATAAATGGCTCCGTTTTGTGGTTATGCATCATTTCTATACTGTGCCATAGTGGAGGGACGGTTGTAACAAAGTCATACTAAAAACATCCCTCTATAAATGAGCAGCGGTTAAAGCCCCATCTAGATCATTATCTCTGCTAGCGCTGTGGTCTCGGGGGGTTGAAACACCACTGCTGGGCGGGTGGCAGTTTGGCTGGCATGTGCCATCTACAAAACAAACATTCAGTCCGAAACAGCGAAACAACCAGCGAAATACCTACAAACGTGGCCGTTAGTGGTACAGCCTACACACACCCAATCACACCACACACACACCACACATACCACACACACACACACATCTTTTCAAATCAATAAGAAGGTTTGAGCCAGATCAAGTTGAGGGTCAGGTCAACTCTAGAGCTGCAAGATGTGGACAAATCAAATCACGATTGCATTTCTATATATTCTGATTGCATTTCTATATATTGGGATTGTGTTTTGAAAGTGCACTGGTGTGTCCTTAAACTCAGGAGAATACTCATTATGAACATCTGGTCAACATGCTTGCAGGGCACAAAATGACTTCGAGGGGTCATTAATAAATTGTGAAATAACAGATTATACTATATTACACTCATGTTTTAAACTCCAAAAATCCACCCCAGAATTAATGACCAGTCATGCAGATTTTTTTTAAAGGAAGTTTCAAAATACACAATCACAACAACCACCCACACACACAAACCTGTACACCCACACGCCCTTCCACACACATATGCCTGCATGCACACACAAAGACCCACACAAATGCACAAGCCAACCCCCCCTCCCCCCCCCACCCACCCCATCTCCCAAAAACAAGGTTTGTCTGGACAGGAAACCTTCGTCCGCCAGCCAGTGTCTGGTAGGAGTTTTGGCTGGCGGACGCCGGAGCCCGACGGCGCTCACAGGTGCATGCTGTTAAGTGCAGCTGCGTGTCACCGTGCGGCATACGCCCCTGGCAGCCCTGCACAAGCGCCCTGCTCTTACGCAGTCGTGAGAAAGCAGAAACAGGAAGCCGCAGCGACTAGCTGCAGGAGCCCCGAGTCCGTCGGACCAGCGTGGCGCGTCTCCACAGCCCGCGCAGGCACCGCGCCTGGCTGTGCCTTTGGATCGGCTGGATGGGAACACCTGCGGTCTCAGCAGTAGGTCCCGTTCAGGGTGGGATTTCGGAGGGGCCGAATATTCCACCCCCTGTGTCTGAAAGGTGAACTGAGAGATCTAAAAAGGAAAAAAAAAAAAAACAACAACTCCTGATTATACCTTTTGCCTGTTCCTGCTTTGCACAGAATTTTATCTTGGTTATTTAATTATCGTGCCTAATCAGTCATGTGACCATTACATCGGAAACGATGGCACGGCAGGGCTGTGTAATGTGGACGGTGTCCCAAATCACAGTTACAGCTGCAAATTCAATATACTGAGTGATCTTTACTTTACTGGGTACAGCTACTCCATAGCCGTGCCTAACAGCATGGTACACGTTTCACAGTCAAGTCAGCCCATCACTGCACGTAGTGCTGTTTTACTCCAAAGTGAGCCTGGGCCTTTTTTTTATTGCATCATGTTACTGTTTAACACAAAAATGTTTCAGTCGAAATGTTACAGTATAATGTTAGCAAATGCAACAATTTAATACTTTTAGGCAAACAATGAAAATGATAAAATTATGTTTTGCTATCTGATGAGGTGCTCTGATCAGAATGCGGGTCTGATGTCAGTCAAGCCGGTTAACGTCAGTAGAAAGTGAATCGCAGGCCAAAGTGGCAGTAGGACAAATGATTTCCTCACAAGGCCTGTTTGGAAGGGGTGCAGTAAACAAGAAGACTTCAGACTTGCAAGCGTAAACCAAACAGACCACATTAGCTGCACTATTTCCGAGTGTTCTCGCACAAGACGACAGGTCCCTGGCAGAGAGCAATCGACTCAGCTTCACTGAAAAAGGAGCGTGTCCCTGATAAAGGGATGACTTCCAGTGTGCACCATGTCGCGCAGTAGTGAGCGCCGAACACATCGAGGATCCTTTGACGTGTCATTGGCCTGTTTTTTTTTTTTCTTTCTTTCGTTTTTTCCCCCCCCAAAAATCAAACAGCTATCTGGAGCGTCTAGGATTGGTCTGGAATCTTACAGCATAGAATTAAAAAATGGGCATGACATTTGCTACACAAGAGTGAGTTGCGAGTGGAGGGAAAAGGCAACATTTTGTTCAAGAAAATGAAAGTAAATTGGGGGGTGAGGGTGAGGAAAGACTGACGTAGAGCACTCAGAAGAAGAACGGCAGCTGTAGGCACGTGGCAGGCGACGGCGTGACGTGCCGGGGTTCGACACCCGTGGGCTTTAACTAGGAGAAGGTTAAATAGCAGCCGCTTACGAGTGAGAGCAGGAGAGTGGCTGAGGGTGATGATTGACACGGATACTTGTGTGTGTGTGTGTGTGTGTGTGCGCTCGTTCCTGGCTGGATAGCAGCTGAGGTATGACAATAGCATTTCTTAGAGGGCTCATTTGAGTATTCGCAGCCTTTTTTGGGATATCAATATTGCCAGCGTTGATGTAGCGACTACTAAATTAGGAACCACGCAGTTCTAGTTGCACGTCCACTGGATTGGTCCAGAGGTGATGGAAATGGAAAATGATGAGAGTTTAGCATCCCCCCCCTTCCCGCCTGAACCCATGGGTTCTATCCAGCAGACTCCGCAAAGTATGGGCCAAGGTCTCAGGGGGGCTTGGATTACGGCTCAGGAGAGGGTAGGCTGCTCCTTGTAAAATATCTGCCGGCATGTTAATTTTTCTTAATGAGAGCCTGCTCTTCACGATTGCTGCTTTAAGTGCAAAGCAAACATCCAAGGTCCAGTGGTGTGGGTGAACCCGCTGGCAGTCCATGAGAGTTATGGCTGGTGGTTCGTCAGTCCGTTTACCGGTAGTTTAGTAATACTTCCCATGACCTCTTCATGAGAGCTAGACTGCTACCTACTGGTTTCCGTATTTAAGGATGAGGCAGACTACACAACGGGCTTCTCAAGGGTGACGAGGATTTGTGGTGCTTAGAACTGTTAGACAGGACAAGTGCTTTCACAATATGGAAAGGCTGAAGCACACTGGCTACAGCCAATCCAAACTCCAGCTCACTGAAGGGCGCTGGCTACAGCCAATCCAAACTCCAGATCACCGAAGGGCGCCGGCTACAGCCAATCCAAACTCCAGCTCACCGAAGGGCGCCGGCTACAGCCAATCCAAACTCCAGCTCACTGTTGCATGTCATAGCATGTGCTTTTTGTTTATTTATTTTTTTTAGTGAGACATTAGGTAAGCTTGTGGGCTTTTTATCGCTGAAATGTCTGTAAGCTTGTAATGAAGGAGAACCAGTAGAGAGTCCCTTGGGGTGGAGGGGGTGGTTGGTATTGGGGTGCATTGGGGGCAAACCTCTAACTTGCCTTCCTTGGGTTACCTCATGGTGCTTAGGAAGCTGTGCTGTGCTGCGCTTTAACCTTGAGGACGATCTCCATGGTAACATGACTCAGAACGGAAGCAGCTTCTAGAGCAGTGATGTCTCTTGTCTGCATTACGGCGAGAGCCTCTTGGTCCCACTCGTAACGGCATCTGTAAACTTTGAATTGAGTCTGTGTCACCGTGGCTCTTAAAGAGGACCCTGTGCGACCTTATTTGACTCCAGCAGTCCAGCAAAGCCTGCACACTTCTTATCGCGTTTTTATTAGCATAGCTTCCATGTGCTTTGCTACATAAACTTCATATGACACAGGGTAGGGAGTTTTTTTTTTTTTTTAAAAAAACAATGTGAAAATACATTGTTCATCAGAACAGTGTACGTGAGCTCATCATCCTTTGATTACCATTCAAATTCACTGATGGTTTATGGAGTTTTGTCCCCTAAAGCTTGATTATATCGTTATTAAAGTGACTGAGATGAAATTAGGAATCCTGAACTTGTGTTTAATTAGTGGTTCACTCTTAGGCTAATATAACAGCTCCGCTTGAGAAGGGACTCTGTAATCATGTCATCTCATCACAACTGTCCCAAATAGGCAGTGCCTAGACAGTAACTCATTTGCTTAGCACCTTCGTCAGACATAAAACTGCTTTGATGGAAGCACAGCACACGTATATACGTACACGTAAAAGTTCTGTTTTCTGATGGTGTGGGGGATGATGGTGTTAAATGAGGGAGAAATAAATTAAGTGCAGATGTAAATACATGCATATATCTCCTATCCACAACATGCAGTCAACCCATAGTCCATCATTTTTGAGAATTACTCCATTTTTAAATTGCATAATTGAATGCAGAGCATATGTCCATTTAAAAAAAAAGTTCCAGAGCTTCTGTTTTTGAGTTGTTTTTCTTCTTCAGTGGTCACTGTCCTGTCATGTTTGCCATGATTTGCAAGCTCGACTGCACTCATATGGCTCATGTGTTGACGTTCCGAGCCATCGCTCAGACTGAGCGAGCACGTGTCGTGGTCCGTGACCCACACGCCGTGGAGACCACTGCCGGCGGGGTGAGATGCCGTGGCCTGGAGGCAGGACCTCCGCGCCCCATCACGGCTGCCTGCATCTGTTCTGGAGAAGCTGCCTCCCCAGTGCAGTGCTTGTTGCTCTAATGCAACTTATTTGTGCTTCCTCACTGGAATTGGTATCATGAAAGATTAGGCAGGAATCACATGTTAGAGGTGGTTGAAATGACAAGGAACACAATGATGAGACTTCTTTTGTGTTACTGAATTGGCTGTAATTCTCTCCGAAGCAACGTGTAGTCATCTGATTTGTAATTGCACTTTATTTTTCAAACCTTTCCAGCACTTGTCACCTTTACGTAATGCTAGTTATGATGCATGGAAATATAAATAACTTTTCAAGTCTGTTACTTTTCTCTCTCTCTCTCTCTCTCTCTCTCTCTCTCTCTCTCTCTCTCTCTCTCCTTCTAAACAAACATTAAACAATTTTATGACAATTAGGCCTAAAATTTAATACACATACTTTAATGCAGAGATTTAACACACAATCGATTGGGCTTTTCCTGAGAGACATTGTTTATGTGCTTTTGAATACAAGCATGCTTTAGTTTTAGACTTTTAAGTGTAATAGAAAATGAATTCATTAATTCTTAACTTCCTTACCCCTCCCCTCTCCCCTCCCCTCTCCCCTCCCTTCGCCCCTCCCTTCTCCCCTCACCTCATCTCCTCCTCATTCCCTCACCATGATCTGGACCTAAATCTCTCTGTCTATCTTTGGCATTTGCACATTTTTAGGATTTTAATCAAAGGGCCGTGGAATGCCTTTAACAACAACCCCCCAACCACACACACACACACACACACACACACACACACACACTTGGGCCTCCTACCCCTGACCAGGACTTCAGCTTCAGCTGATCTCGGGGGACTAATTCAGTATCTCTGTGCCTGTTTTAAACGTCACTGGCTGAGCCCATCCGGAATGGCATGTTTTTCATGGTGGAAGTGAGAGCGCTTCATTGCGCGAGAATGAAGGCGTGGGTATGTCTCCACGCCCGCTCTTTGTATCCTGAGGTGTCTGGGGAGACTAAACTATTTCCACAATCCAAATCTGGACCATGATCTGAGAGCTTCTCATTCTCTGTTGTTTTTTTCCAACTCCATGTCTTTGATTTGGATAATTTATCAAAACCAAAGGATGCTTTAGTTTCATTTATTTTATGATTGCAGCGTTTATGCATTTATGCAGTGTTGTGGGGAAATCTATAGAGTGTTAGCTTTTGTGATAGCTTTCATTATGTAATACATAATGTAATTTAATATAATGAAATAGAACAGTAAATGTAAATCTTTAGAATAGAGAAAATGTTTTTAGTTGTATAATTGTGGGTGTCATTCTCCAACGAGTGTGTTTACAGTCCATATCATGGACAAGCTCGTATCAGTGTGACATTGTGCCCCATGCATGTCTTTGGTGTGGAGAATGACCTATGACCCCAGACATCCACACCGTGGCGTCCCACTCGACGCCCTGCAGGCATGCCTGCCACATCTGGCATTTTACCAGTACAGAGGCGCCCACCACCCCTGGCCCACGCACCCTCCTCTCTCCCTGCTTCCCTGGGGCAGGGGTGCAGGGGTGAGGCAGGTCTCGAGTCACGTGGAGCAGGCCATGGCTGCAAATGTGAGAGGTCAGAAGGGCAGATGGAGAGGGAGAGAAAGAAAGAGATAGAGGGAAAGAAAAGGAGAGACAGAGCCCGAGAGAAAGCCATCGGGTGCTCCTTAAGGCAGTTAACCTCTTTACTTCTTCTCCGTTTATTTCAGTAAACAGTAAATAGGAAATACTTTTGATTTTTAGAGGTAGTTTTGGAACACGGCATGACGGTGTAGGTTCATGGCAGTCTGACAACTGGGTATTATTGTTATTATCATTATTATAATGGTAGTCAGGGTGACTGTGCAGGTCTCACTAGCTGACCCTATAACCATGACAAAAAAGCCACCCTAAAGCCCAAACATTTTACTGACACTTTTTATCCAAGGCAACTTACAGTTATAACTGAGTACAGCTTGAGCAATTGAGGGTTAAGGGCCTTGCTCAGGGGCCCAACAGTGGCAACTTGGCAGTGGTGGGGCTTGACTTGCAACCTTCCGATTACAAGTCATGTACCTTAACCACTGAGCGACCACCGCCCATGTTGCTAGAACCGTACTGAACGTCACGGTGGCATTTGCACCTGGCTAAGTTTCTGCATTTCCTCTTCAGGGTTCCTGAAGCCCCAGTGCTCGCTGGCGCCCCCCCCTCCACGAGGTCGCCCAGGGGATGTCTGCTCCTGCTTCAGCGGCATGTGTTCCCTACATCAGCGCAGGCTGTCCACAGGTAAGCAAACGGGTCCCGTCACTCAACAGCACCAAAGCAGCACAGAGTCTGTGGTCTGCGGTCCTACCCACGGTTCTCTCATCACTATAGACAGAAGGACTCACATACAGCCTAGCAGCTAGACACACACACACACACACAGTATGGCACCTACACCTACTCAGTGCTACTTGTTACATTACGACTTCCTTGTTGTTCCATATTCATGTGTAATGTTTCTGGACTTGTTTTGTATGTCTGTCTCTGCCTCTCTCACACACACAGACAAACTGAGTTGTGTATCATTTGCAGTTTGTTGTGTTGATCTAAGACATGGCTGCCATTAGTGTGTCTTCCCCAGGTATGCCCACTCCAGGCCAGTGGCATTAGAGACATAACACAACAGCGCCGCCCTTGTGGCATGAGGAGAGTGGTGTGCCACATCCTTCTGTAGTCACTCTTTACAGTGACTCTTTAGAGAGAGACATTGCATATTTGTAAAGCCTATTACAGTAATTTCCCTTCCACAGTGGATCTCTCTCTCTCTCTCTCTCTCTCTCTCTCTCTCTCTCTCTCTCTCTCTCTCTCTCTCTCTCTATATATATATATATATATATATATATATATATAATTTATTTATTTATTTATTTTCGAAAAACCTGATCCTTTCCTTTCCTTTCTTTTCCTTTGGTTATAATCTGGAAGTTACATTTCAACCTTTGAACTCGCTACTAATAAAATCGTTTTTATTAGTACAGATTTTGACATGCTGGTTCATTGTGCATTTCAGTGTTCATGTCTTTAGATGTGACTCAACAGTGGTGAACAGACATAGGTCTAACAAAGCTGATAGATTTTTAATGTAAAAAAAAAAAGGTGATAACTATTTACTACATTTACTACATTCGTGCGCTTTGCTAGTAGCACACAACTAGGTTAAACACCGTATTCTGCTTGCTTGTGCTTTTAGAAGGAGTGTTGTTGACGGCGTAGTAAGCTAATGTGGCCATGCAGAAGGACATGGAGCAGACAGACGCTTAACTTGTGGTGTTAGGAGAAGTCTTTTTACGATGTTCAATTATGGTATTTTTCTCTTTGGCGGGTTGATTCCAGTAAAACCAATTGCAGAGGAATCGTACTGTTTTATGTTACCCAAAGACCTGCCCACACGTATCAGTCTTGGCTAAAACCAGTGACGGTAACCTAAGAAATGTGCCCTTAAAGCATTTTAGTAGTTCAGACAGAGGGTTATTCATAACTGCGTCATGACAGTTGTAACCACAGTAGCCGTCTGTACTTTAAAAGGACTGGCGAAGACTAACTCTCAGCTCGCCCTCCTTCACAAATACCTGTACGCCAAGCGTGTTTGAACAAGGTCTCTGACGTACGCGTGTTTCGCTGCCTCCATGGCGGAGGGCTGCGTGATTGAGTGGCTGCCTTTTCACTGTCACGGCCCTAAGTGGAAGCGGTGTGCGTTTCCATAGCAATTAGTGGCAGCCCGCGGACCAGCAGGCTGTTTTTACCGCTTTGTTGGAAGGACTTGTTTGACTTTGCTGAATTATTCTGAGCCATTTACACTCGGGTGGTAATTCTGGTATTAGTGCAAGGAGTTACTGTTTATGCCTCCTAGGATTCACAAAGTGAATGAAAGTGCTCTCGAGTGTTTCGGGAAGCCAGTGAGTTTGCGCAGAAAATTACTGTTGCCGTTTTATTATGCTTTCCCACATCCCACAGACGGCCATTTAAAGCGCCGCACCGTTTGTTGTGGGCGGGCGGTGACCGGCGGCTGTGGCGACACCAGCTAAGTGTGCAGCAGTGGCAGACAGCCTAGCTGGAGACTCACGTTTATAGCGGGACTAATGACCGTGTTTCTAATTACGGGACGCGTCGTTGTAAATCTCCTGGGCGGACTCCAGCGCAAGCGGTGCCGTCCTCCGAGCCGCGCCCGCAGTTCGAGAGGCCGCGCCGGGTTACGGCGAGGCCGAACCCAGCCGGGGGGGTAGCGAGGCCCGGCGAGCGGGGTCGGAGCCGATCCGCTGAACTTCGCGGCTCTCACTGATGTGGCCGCACATTGGATTCCAGCGGTTTTATATTGTTTTGCCGTTTTTGTGGGGGGAAAAAAAACAAAAAAAAAAAACAGGCCGGTTGGAAGGAGACCGTGAGAAACGCAGCATCCATGAACTCCCCGTCTCCGCAGACCCGTTCAAAAGCCAGTCATTTTGTTATTGCTTTTTCTCGCTCTTGACGAGAGACAAGTGAGGTGGTGGGTTTGGGGGAAGCTGGGGGGGTGGGGGGGTTGCGCGCTTTGGAAAAGCTCCGTACGGAGCGAGCGAGCGGGAGCACATGAAACACGGACCTTTTGAAGGCGCTCACAATGCAAGCCTTGTCCCGAGGTTCGGGCTCTTCTCTCCACGCCGAGCAGAGGAATGGAAAAGATTATCCACAGGAATGTCTGGGGTGCCCTCAAACGGAGCGCTCCACGCGGCCGGCCAATGAGAGCGCGTGATCCGAGTGGCGGGCTAATTTTTTCCTGATGAACTCAGCCGCCTGCCGCATAATGGGCTCTCGTTGCCAGAGCTGAACTCACATATGGTCCGTGTTTGGAGGGCCAAGCGACAAGTCCAGTTCTGTGCTTGGGCAGGGGCTGGGGGGGATTCCTGAACTAACCCTTGCTGTCTCATTAGAGGGGGCCGTGAGACGGGGCGCGCTGAACCCCTCAACACCAGCACCGGCTCCACGTCCTCCCCGTCTGTCTGTCTCTCTCCAGCTGCCCACTCACGCGTGGCTCCAGGTGCGCAGGTCGCCTTGAATTAATGACTCTTTATTGACATCGCTGCACTTTAAATAAGCCGCAGTTATGCCCAAAGTCAGCCACTCGCCACAGTTCATAACCAACATAATTGTGCTGCCCGAGCTCGGGTGTCTTCATAAATCCTGCCAGTTAATTTGGGGCTTATTTATTGGACGGCGCGCTCGAAGAGAACTTTGGCGGGCCCGTTACAGCGAGCGGTGCCTGAATTAACGCCTTAAATTCCACGGAAACGAGCATTCCCGGGCCGGGTATATTTTTACTCGCCGTTTAAAAGCGCCAGCGGAGTACGGCTAGGGGCCTGCAGACGAGAAGCAGCAGGCGGTCAAGATCCAGAACGCCGAGCATGTGTTCGCAGACCTTGCGGTCACCACGGAGGGGAGGCCGCTCGGAGGGGTCGCCGTAGCGGCCATTGCCTCCTTGTGTTTCTTGGGGCAGGGTCTCCAAGAGGTCAGGGGTCAAGGGACGGGAGCTCGTTAGCTGTGACATGTTCCATGTTCTCTCCTCCCCTCCCCCCTCCCATTTTTTTAATCAGCCCCGGCCACTGACCACACACTCCCTTGCAGCTTCCTGTTGGCCGGGCGGTCAGCTGGATTACAGGGCTCACCCTGCTCCTCCCGCTCCGATTCATCATTGTCCCGCGCACCCGCTATTTTAATACTCTTATTTATTTAAGCTGCACTACACAGGCAACTCAGTGGACGGAGCAGAGATTTGGTGGCCATTTGTTATGTTTCCCTCCCCTTCCTATGAGAACAAATCATGCCTTACTTAGTTCATGTCCACTCCTGGAGCCGAAGGTCTACAGTCTGTCATTTCGGGGATCATGGTCACCGGGATAATTGGATTTAATTTTTCGTCTGCTATTAACACGCTCAGTAGCACGCCCCGCCCCCCCGGTTTCACCCCCTCCCACCCCGTTACACACGCGTCCACACTGGTTGGCATGTTCCATGCGTGTGGAGGGCAAGCTGGGCGCTGAGGCGGAGTTCGCGGTTGAGGGCAGCGACCTCCTGGTCGGGGAGGCGTGGCATCGGTCACCTTGGTGCTCTGTACACAGAGGCCCAATGCTGAAGAGTCAGAGCCTCCGGAAACGTCCAGCAATTCGTGTATCAAGCCAACACCCAAAT
This sequence comes from Electrophorus electricus, assembly GCF_041902795.1. Lineage (NCBI taxonomy): Eukaryota > Metazoa > Chordata > Actinopteri > Gymnotiformes > Gymnotidae > Electrophorus > Electrophorus electricus. Next base: position 3,914,334 of record NC_137504.1, read on the forward strand.
GCAAATCAGCTTGCTTTCGTGATTGTGCTGTCATTCTTGTAACTCTGGGCAACACTGATGGACTGTTTTGATTTTTTTTTTTTTTTTTTTGTCTTTTTAAAGATGTGAAATGACTTGACACTGTAAAGCAGTGGATCGTCAGTAGGATGTCAGTCAGATTTCAGTACATTATTTCACCATTTCACTACGAGTTATACTGTGTATGACTATGTATGTGACGAATAAACCGAACTTGAACTTGAACTTGAACATTAGCAGTCTTACAGAGACTAAAGAGGCCTTTTCCGTAACAAGTGCGATACGTGACCTGGGTGTTCCGCTTTCTCCTGGCACTTCATGGAATGGCCACGCGCAGTTACTCCGTGATGCTGTTCCTCTCAAGTTGCTCCTCTCCTACATGCCGCCCTTGAACACTTCACTTCAGCCCAAATACTTACATTTCCAAATAAAAGCACTTTGTTAACTTTCTGCCTTTGGCATTTTGAGGTCGGGATTTATGTGTTGGTTAATTTTATTTAAGGTATTGCAGGGAGTGCATGTGCTATTATTACACAGATGGATTCGAGATGGGTGGTGTATTCTGAGTGATTCATAAGGTCAGAATGTCCTCATGAAAAATGAGCTTAAATGATTTATGAAGGCCTCCTTTATAACGGCATTTTCACAAACTTTTGAAGTGATCCAGGAATGTGCAAAACGGACTGTAATACTGATAGTACAAAGGAAAATTTGTATTCAGTACACTCTAAAAGCAGGGCAAATAGGTGCAAGTCTAGACATTGAGCTGGACAGAGCACAGGGAGCATAAGACACAGACAGCCTAAAATGAGTGAGTGAATGAGTGATTGAGTGAGTGAGCAAGTATGCGAGTGCGCGAGCGAGAGTGCGAGCGCACGTGCGACAGTGCGAGCAAGCGTGCTAGCACCACTGCGTGCTGGGTTATGCCTGTCCGCACTTCTGCTCCTGAGATTAGATTGGGCTAGAACGACACATGCCACAGAGCGAGCGAGCGAGAGAGAGAGAGAGAGAGAGAGAGAGAGAGAGAGAGAGAGAGAGAGAGAGAGAGAGAGAGAGAGAGAGAGAGACTGGGACCGAGCGAACAGGAGAAGTGGGCAGAGGGAGGGAGGGAGAGGATGATGGGAGAGCTCTCCCGATGGCGAAGCATGACAGCCGCCGTCAGCGGCATCTTGGGTGGGGTAATCCAGAGAGACTAAGCCTTTGATAACTCTCTGAGCGCTTAATCTCACCACAGCCTGCCACCATCACAATGCAATGCTGCGTCATTGTCACAGCTCACAGCTAAATCAGGGGAGTGCCAGCTCAAATTCTACAGTGCCAGCCCCCGTCTTTTTAAATACAAAGCATCCGCAAATGTCATACGCCTCACTGTTTTCAAGGACTCCTTCTAATCAGAAGGGACGTTTGAAGGTTCTTTGTCCGTGTAAATGTGACAATATTTTTAATGAATATTCACTGACACGTGTGTCTTACCATGAGAGCGAGGCTTTGCCATCTGCTGGTTCAAGTCCTTGTTTCTAATCTGTGAATAATGCAGAATACTTGCAAATTAGGGCTTTTCAGAATCTGTTTTCTTTGACATTTATTACAAATTCGTACAGTAATGAATATCGACTTGTTCTAAAATATGTGATCCGCCCGGGGTGGAGACAGTCTGGTTAGTCCTCAGAGGAAAATGACAAAGGCAGAGTTTTGGGAGTTTGCCGTGAGCCTCGTCCTCTGTTTGGGAGAGATTTCTGTTTTTCCTGACTCCAGGTGCAAACGCGGCTCCCCGCCCCACCATGTCTGACCGTGTGAAGAGACTTACAGTAGCGGCAGTGGTCCGTTCCAAAGAAACGGGGCCGTTTGTAGGTTTTTTCAAAATGATTGATTTCTGTTTTTTACTGGGCCAATACATACTGCTCTCTGATCTACAGCTGTGCTCAGGGGCGTCTGCTTATGTGGGACTGAAAAAAGTTCAAACCACCTCACCACAGAGCTTTGCATAATTCGTCTGTGCATGGATGTCTGTGTGTGTGTGTGTGTGTGTGTGTGAGAGAAAGGGGGTTTGGGGTGTGGTTTGTTTGCATCTTGAATTGAAGCCATCTGAATCCAGTATGCACGAGGTCTCTCCTAACAATTGACAGCAAGACGGTCACACATACCCTCAGGCCCTCTGCCAGGAAAGGGTTAACACCGTCCTCGTGACAGCAGAGGAGCTCTGCGCTAAAGCATATGAAACCCGCTCGATCACCTCAGAACCCTGGCTCTACTGTTGATGCTCTTTAAGTGAAGATTAAGGCTGGTGTGTAATTGTTCCCACAAATGCAGACTGCAGGCTAGTCAAATGACCTCGCTACACGTTAACACCAAGTTTAACTTCTCTAAATACTGATGTGTATCGTCCAGGAAGAGAACGTGGTGAGAACTCACCGGCCCCTTCACACGGGTTCTCAAGCCTGTGCGAAGCATAAACTGTGGGAATACATCTAATGAGATTAATGCCTGTATTTGTCCTGTGTACCTCCACACACACCCTGTTGGGCCGTGTATTACCCCCTCAACCGCCCCCGGATCCGGATGCCTCTGCTACAGTAGCACTACACCGTGTAGCTGCTCCCGCGGGAGCTTGGCTCCGTATAGCCTCTCACTGACCAATCCCTTTTCTCTCTGCTGCTTCCTCTGGTCCACTGGGACAAGGAGCAGGGGCTGTGTGTGCGTGTGTGTGTGTGTGTGGACATGGATGTCTGACCGCATTTTAACACTAAAGCAATCTGATGCACTTGGCATTCTAGCTGGCTGAGGAGGGGTTGGGGGACAGCAGTCCAGGTCAGCATTTGATCCTAATGTCAACGAAGCCAGTCTCATGAAGCGGAGCACCTGGCAACCCTACAGAGGGGACCCCCCCCATGGCTAACTGCCCCTCCACTGGGTCTCCAGAGTCTGAGGTGCCCCTGCGGGAGTAGGGGAGAGGGGCAGCTGGTGGAGGAGGGCAGTTTGAGACATGTGCACTGACCTTCCCACATCACAGATTGCACCAGCAGCAGGGCCAAACGAGTGTGCTAATGCCCAGCAAGGAATGCTGGGATGTGAACACCCTCGAGTGTGAAGTGTTAGCAGCCACCTATGAGGCTCTAGTGTAGGGCTTTGGGTTGGGGGATGGTGGGGGGAGGTGCGTATAGCTCAGTGGCTAATGGAAATGTCTTGTTTGTGTACACTGCTGAGGTCATAGAGGAGGAGAAGTGGGGCCGCGGTAAGAGAGGGGAGGAGCTCTGGTTGGCCGTGGTGATAGAGGGGAGGAGCTCTGGTTGGAAAGGCTCCGTCTTTGCAATCTTTGATAACCTTATTCCGAAAGCGCCCTCGACCGTTCCTTCTTTATTTTCCCAAACGCGTGCCCTTCTCGTTTAATTTCCCGCTGCCCATCTGTCGGCGCCTGCCGTGCTCGCGGGGTTACTCGAGCAGAAAGCTGGCCTCTCGTAGACACGCCCCCTCTCCAGCTGAGTCGCGGGGTAGGGCGAGACGAGTGCCGCAGCTGACGTGGCCGTGTAACGAAATCATTTTTGCTTCTTTTTTTTCAATTATTAGAACGTCATGAACTTCCTCCGTTTCGCGTGCACGTGTGCAGACTCCCAGAGTCACTGTTTAAATGAGCGCTTTTTGTGTGAGGTTGTTGCCTCCTCTGCTTAGCTGTCGTGATGTTCTGCGACTGCTCCTTCTATAACCCCATATGGTGCCATATGGCGCCGTTGCTTAGATATCAGCTGTGATAGACAACCTTGGATATCCAGCGCAGTAGCCAAACTGGCAGACGTGTGGTCTCTTTGCGTCGTTCACGTGGTCTTCGTCTCTCTGCCAGGAAAGGGTTAACACCATCTCTGTGACAGCAGTGGAGCTCTGCGCTAAAACGTTATGAAACCCGCTCGATCACCTCAGAACTCTTTGTCCTTGTTGATGCTCTTTAAGTGAAGATTAAAGCTGGTGTGTAATTGTTCCCACAAATGCAGACTGCAGGCTAGTCACATGGGTTTTTAAGATAGTACATGATTCTTTTGTACTGTTCCCCAGCACTTTTTCACCAGGTGTGTGTGTGTGTGTGTGTGTGTGTGTGTGTGTGTGTGTGTGTGTGTGTGTGTGTGGATCTTGGAGTGGACATGTGCCAGTCCTGCAGAGCTGGATGGGGTTTTGGCATTAGGGCTGAGCGTTCTCCTGCTTGCAGACTGCAAGAGGCAGGAGCACGACTGCTCCTCTCAACACTCCTTCCTCCGGCCTCATTACAAATCCTGTCTGAACATGAGTGCCGCGTTCTGCCTTTTGCTTCCTGGTTTCACGGGGGAAGAAATAGCGTCTGTCGCAGCTGCCTGTGACCGCGGACGGTCATGTTGTTTATTTACCGCCTCTCTGGCCATCTGTCCCAGTGTATTGTGATCCGCTGCAGGCCTGTGTGTATCCAGCGCATGATTACCCAGTAGTACAATTCTGATCGACCCTATCCTTTTTATAGCCACGCTTCACCTGACACCACCGCCAGACTGTCACTCTCTCTCTCTCACACACACACACACACACACACACACACTCTCAGCTCAATTATTCAAAGCCAGGGAGCTCATCTGATAGCCGCCATCAAGACAGACTTGAGTCTTGGTTGCTCCAGATCAACCCCCACCCCCCAGCCCCGCCTCCGTAGCTCGGACCGCCAGACCCAACTGGCAATCACTTACCGTAGCCCACACGAACATGCTCTTCATGTCAAAGATACGCACCACACAATCAGCGAGCAGGCTCCCTCCCAGACAAGGGCCAGCACCGGCTCTCCATCTGCTGGAGACGAAGGTCGTGTAGGCTTAAAGTGGCATTCTGGGTAAAGAGCCCTACCGTAACGCAGCCCACACCTTTGGGCGATAATGAAATGATCTTGCCTGCCGCTCCTTTTTCTTTCCGGACTCGGAGATCGTAGTCCGTCTGCTGACGAAGGTCTCGGTTCAGCTGGGATTCAAATTTTTGAGCACCTGACAAGCTGATTAAATGTTAAAAGACAGAATAGAACCGTACTTCAGACAACCATGACGGAGGAAGCAGTGCGCTCATGGGAGAAGCACAGCAAACCCCCACAAATCAGTTCAGCTCCAGTTTTTGGTTTTTCTCCTCATTTATTAATTCGGACCTCTTACGTGTTTTGTCTGTCTGTCTGCCTGCTCTGTCTGTCTCTCTGGACACCGCGGTGATGTGTTTCTTTTTTCTTATTAGCTTTCAATTTCTGGCTGTTTTCATGCTGTATCTGCGTCCCTGCCTCCGCTGGACAACCATGACTCCATTACAACTGAGCGGTTAAGTAGATCTCTGTGAGACCCCAATGAACCCGCTCTTCAGCGAACTGGTGGATTATCACTTTACAGCAAGCCCCTTTAATAAAGGGGCTGATGAATGCTTTGCAATGAGGTCAGGAAGACCTTAAAAATTGCCTGTCATCGGAAACACCTTAAAAACATCCTAAAAATCATATATCATTAAACCATAAATTAAAATGACAAAATTCACCTGTCAACCTTATAAAATGTGAATTTGTCAACATGTTAATTTATGCCAGATTGATCCTTTCTGACTAATAAGGCAGTGGGTTTGTGGTTAGATTGTAATAACGGATTGACAAACATCTAGTGAAGCTGACGGGTGTAACGCTGGCTGCAGAAGATGCCAGGAGGATTTTAAAGTGGGTGTGCGGTTTGGCACGCGGCAGATCACTCTGGCTTGATTTACACGTTAAAACAGCCTATTAATGATTTTCAAGGTATTTATGATCTACGAATAAAGTCATTTTAAACCATTCATAAACCCTTTATAAGAGGTGTCTTATTATAAAGTGGTCCTGTTGAAGTTTGCCAAATGCCGGCGTGATAGTCCTCAGTGGTGGGCGTGCCGTCTCCACGCTGCGGGGAGAGGATGCGAGCTGGCAGAGTGTTGGTCAATGCCCAAACCACGCAAAGGCTCGCTTAGCATCAAGCGCACGGTCTGTTTTTAGATCCTTTGGAGACGCAGGCACCTTTAACGTTTAACGAGGCTTCTCTCTACGCTCTGCTCTGCTCAGTTTATCGGATGACAGTGAAAGATCATTGAGTCGAATTCCCAGCCTCTCACACACCCAGAGGCACGCTCGGTGGAAGAGACAGATGGTCCCGCGCAGGATACTGGAGCATGGCTTCGCTGTGTTTTAAAGTACACTTGTGTCTTTTCCACTCTCCAGAGTGAGCAGGGATTTGTGGGAAGGAGCCACTAGGAGCCTACAGGGGCATGTCTGCTGCCCATTAATATTAGTAAGCAGGTTTCTCTACTAAACCAGCAGAGTGAAAGAGAAACACTGTTTTTATTGTCTGCCACTAATATTCTCTATAGAGCTGCATGAACATGGCAGGAAGTGTGAATTCCACACACACATTTAATTTATGTGTGTGTGTGTGTGTGTGTGTGTGTGTGTATGAGTGTGGTGTGTATGGGTGTGTGTGTCAGTGGGTGTGTATGGGAGTGTATGTGTGTCTGTGTCTGTGTGTGTGTGTGTGTGTGTGTGTGTGTGTGTGTGTGTGTGTGTATGTGAGAGAAGGTGTAAGATTCTTTTAGTCTGAGTGTGTTTGTTTTTAAAGTTCCATGCCTGCCTTTTTTAATTTCTCGCTTCTGGTGTGTGTCCCATTGCACCACTCTTCAGGAAGAGAGGGGCTTCATACTTCCTGTTTGTGCTTGAAGAGAAAGGAAGAGCCTGAGAAGTTGAAGGAAACACACACACACACACACACACAGAAATGTATTCATGCCAACAGATCTACTCTGCTGATATGTTTCCACACAGATGCTGCTCAAATTTTAACAGATTTTCACAGGTGCATCACAGCAGATAAAGGACAAGCAGACGTTCTGTGAGTCCTCCCTGCCTCCCTTGCCTGTACTACAACAGAACCAGTGGCATTTGTCAGCGCTTTGTAGTTATCCCTCCGGCCTCTTCTGCTTCCCACGTCACAAGCCACAAGCGTGAGTCTTGTTGCACGCCAACAGCCTCTTAAAGGACGAGGAGGAGGTTTACATTCCGCACTGTGACTGCGAGTGTGAACTCTCAGTCTTATTGGGCTTCTGTAGAGCCCACAGAGGGTTCCTCCATCCACAGATCAAATGACTCTTTCGAAGACGGCCAAGTCAATAGTGGAGCAGAGCGCTTTTGATCTGCGTGGACACGCTCAGCGTAGATTAGCTTGAAAGACATGAACCTTTGTCTCGCGTACAATTCCCGTATATCGTGCATCACCGTGCAACATAGTTGGTTGAACGTCCACAGGGTTCTGGGTAACATGGCCGTAGCGAAGGGGCAGGCACATACATGTGGGTGTGGGGGTGCCGTGCGTATTTGCGGGTGTGCGATTGTGCTGGCCTTGGTGGACGTGTTGTTGATCAAGGAGGGGATATGATCGATGCAGATACAGTATTGTGTGCAGGGATGTGGTAATAAGGAGATCTGCAGCTTCCATGCTGATCCTGAATCAATGGTCAGGTCATCGGTGAGGAGAGGCACTGTTTAAGTCAGGCTGCCCGTCACATCACTTCCAGCAGCAGGGACGTGTTCTTGGACTTGTTGCGTGGTTATACGTAGACTGTGAATCACTCTGTTTCGGTTTAGCGTTTTCAGTGGGGTTTTTTCTGGCAGGAGCGTGCGACCCAGAACTAGCTGCTGTGAGAAAACGTTCAGTCCCTCCTCCGGGCCCGAGAGACACCGTATGGCATCAACAGCATGTAAAGCAGTCAAAAGATCAGGACACAACAACAACAAGCTGCAACAGAACAAAAACATTCCTCATGGTGATTTACGTTATTGTTGGTCTAAATCATTGCAAAATGTCATGATACTTCAGGAGGTTGTATTTTATCCGGAGTAGCAACATGGAAATCCACAAATAAAATCAACATTACTACAATTGTTCAGTAAAAACAGTAATTTATTTCTTTAACAAAAGTAAAATTCTGACTCAGACTGCTAGAGAATGTACTCTTATAATGACAGGTGGTTAAAACCCACAATGCTGGAGTTCCCACACTGCACACTACATTTGTTTCCTAGTCTCTAAAACATTTTTTTTCCACACGTTCTGTTACTGTCGATTAAAAGTGATTCGTAAAGCTCCATGTACTATGACAGGCCCATGTGAAACAACAAATGATTTTATTTTTACGCAGGTAATACATCACGTTTTTGTCAATTTTTTTTCTTTGTAATGTTTTATCATGTCAAGTCCAGATTGTGAGGGAAGGAGTGAGGGGAAGAGTGTGATTTAGAGTGTGCAGGAAGTAGAGTGAACTGGGGTGTGCACACTATGCATTCACTTGGGAGCTTAACGGCATGGCCAATCAGCAGGCTGGATTTAGCCGGCTTAACGGTGTGGCCTATCAGCAGGCTGGTTTAGGCTGCTTAACAGTGTGGCCAATCAGCAGGCTGGATTTAGGTGGCTTAACGGTGTGGCCTATCAGCAGGCTGGGTTTAGGCAGCTTAAGAGTGTGGCCTATCAGCAGGCTGGGTTTAGGCTGCTTAAGAGTGTGGCCTATCAGCAGGCTGGATTTAGGCTGCTTAATGGCGTGGCCTATCAGGCGTCATGGTGCGCCTCATCACCGAGGACCGTTAGCTCTCCTGTAGCACCAGCTCTTGGCTGCTGCAGTCCTGACCTATGACCCCTCCATTACCCTTGTGTCTTCCTTCAGGTCTCATGACTAACCACACCTACTCTGTCTCATTCTCTGTCTTCCTTTCTGTCTGTCTGTCTATGTCTCCTTTGTTGTCCATGGGGGGGGGGTTTGGGGGGAGGTGGGGGGAGGTGTGCTGTGAAGGAGACTCAGATATTCTGCAGGGGTTTGTGGGAACCCACTGATAAAGGCTGTAGCCTTAATCCTTCCTAAGGCCTGTCTGTGAGACTGTGGCATATGCTTGGCCCTTAAGGTAATCATTAAAAGCGTGTGTACATGCATGTGTATGTGTGTGGGTGTGGGAGTGTGTGTACTCGACAGAAAAAGAACCTTTCTCTGTGCCTGTCGTGGTTTTTTTTCCCTCTCGAGTGTTTTAACATGCACTATCCCCAATGATTTGATGGTTGTATTTGAGGAGTGGCAGTGTTCTGGATCTAAGTCTCTTTCAAGCTTAAATTCTTTTGTTGTTGGTTTTTTTTTACCCAACGTGTCACAACCCTGCAGACGTTCGACATGCTGAACAGGTATTCCGATTCTCTGAACGTCCTGAATTTTCTGAATCAAGGTTATTATTTTTAGAAAGTTTTGTGGCCAGGAATCTTGTTTTCCTCGGTACCCTTTCTCCTAGCTCCTGTGTTTGTACGTGTGTGTCCTCTCTCCCTCTCTCTGTGGTGTGTGTGTGTGTGTGTGTGTGTGTGTGTGTGTGTGTGTGTGTGTGTGTGTGTGTGTGTGTGTGTGTGTGTGTGCGTGCGCGTGCAGACTTTACTGGAATTTGGAGCAAGAGTTGATCTTGTTTTTCTGCTTTATGAGTCTGAGTGTAGGTCTGTAATTGAGGTTATGGGTGATTAAACTCTCTGTGGCCCCGGCTGTCCCCACGCCAGCTATCTCTCAGTGTCAGTGACTATCCTCTCTGCTCAGGCTGTAATTGATTCCTGGGGGTTACTCCGTTCCACCTCCCGATTTGGGCCGCGTCAGCTAGCGTTCCGTGGCAGACCAGGCTGAAAGACAAGTGGTGTCCCCTGTAGCATGTGCGAGAATGACCATGTGGCAATGTGTGCAGACTGGTATGGTGGAATGTGACTGCAGTGTCTGGTGTTATGGGCTCCTTCATTACGGCATTATACTGTCATTTAATTCACAGAATTTTTAAAGTGTGCTATAGTATACATGTGGTTTTTAATTAATAAATTCAATTTTAAAAAAAAACAACACATGTATATTATAGCAAACTGCACTGCACACACACACACACACACACACACACACACACACACACACACACATATATATATATATATATATGTATATATATATATATATATATATATATATATGTGCGCCTGTGTGGATTATATCTTTGTCTTGGGATTTTGTTGGCCCATGAGTTTGGGTAACCCTCTTATGTGTGGGTTTTTTTATTGTACGTGTGTGTGTGTGTGTGTGCATGCGTGTGCACGCTTGCGTGATTGTACATGTTTCCTGTATCGCGCCTGCGCTGGAGCCTGGAGCTGCCTGTGGGCCTTCCTGCTGTGTGCGCGGGCTCCCTGGGTGGGATGAAGGAGGCAGGTTCTGCTCGGCCATATCAGGCCAGACAAGGAGTACCAGAGCAGCGGGGGGGGGGGGGGGGGGGTCTGTTCCTACCTCCCCCCGCTCCTGACTCCTCTCTCTCGGAGGCTGTGTCCCCTCCGCGGCTACGTATTAGGGTTACAGTAAAAAATATCTGTGATGGCTTGCATAGAGCCAATCAGCACACAGCTGGCTTTGGTTCGTCGACTCCAGCTGCAAAGAGATCAGGGTGAGTCAGTTCAGTGCGTGCGTGCGTGCGCACACGTGCATTTGCAATCTCAGTCTGTAAATAAATCATCACTTGCTACTAACCAGCCACGGTAATTTGCGTTAAGTAGCGTTCATACATAGTGTTATTTGGTCAAATATTTCACCCACTGAGCTTTACATTTTTAGCCGTGGTGCATTTTCCAGTAACCATGCAATGACAAAATATTTATCACACTGTCATCATTCCCCATCTTGACACGTTACAGTGTTTTTAGCTTGGTAACGCAGTGGGCATACTATGCTTTTGACATCACAGCAATGTGTAATTTTGTATATTACAACACCAACTCCTCTATGCTACGCCGAAGATGGAGTGTGTAATGGGGTTGTTTGATTCTGCCGTCCCGCGCATGTCAGGTATATCCCTTTAATCAGCTGTCATCCTGCAAGCCCATGCAGAAAAGGTCTCGTGACTTGTGCGGAAAAACCCTGGCAGTAGTCGTGCTTTAATGTTCCGCTAGCTGGATGTGTACGTTGGCCGAGGGCCAGCTGCAGAGTGTGGAGACAGGAGGACACTCAGCGTCCGTTCTGTTTGCCCAGCTCGGGGGACAGGTCCTGTTCGGCCGCGGAGGCTCGGGTGTGTGTGTGGGAGGACTGGTGTGAGGGTGGGTCAGAGTGTGTGTGCCGGGAGGGCAGGGGGTTTGTGCCCTTTTCAGAACGTGCTGTGCCCACAGATACACTTGGCACCGGTATACCAGCCAATCAGAGCTCTCAGAGAGATGGGCATACTCCCATTAACCAATGAAAAACACCTGCCTTCTGAAACAGCTTTTCTTGTGCCAATCATAACACCTAATTCATTTGGTTTACATGTTTAAGCCAATCGTAACATGGGTTATATGGGCACTCTGGGCCCCATAGGAGCAAAGCATAAAATCTGGCTTGTGCAGTGTGGGCAGGAAAGTAAGTTGTAGAAATGGGGTCTCGTTTGAGAGCGGCAGCTCATTGCATCACGAAGCCGTCCCGCTCCTGTTCGGAAAAACACGTCTGAGTTGCACTGAGGAGCCATTGTTCTGAAGAGAGATGAAAATGTGACTCACGGAGTTACCACTTCAAAAACGTTTATGGTTGAAGTCATTATGAAAAAAGGAAGAAAGTTGAGGCGGCCCTGGGGTTCGTGAGTGTGAGTGTGTGTGTGTGCGTGTGCGTGTGTGTGTGTGTATCTGAGAAAGAAAGTGGGAATAAAAAGGGAATAAAAGCAGTGTATTATTAAGGATTATCCACTCTCGTCTTTACCCCTGTTAAAATAAAACCAGCCCTGTTATGCCTTCCACGGAGCACTGAGAGTGGAACAGAGCGTAACTTCAGCAGAGCAGGTTCCTGCATGCAGCATCATGCAGCTCTGCTTCTCTCTCTCTCTCCCCCTTCTTTTTCTGTCTTATATATGCTTGCTTGCTTTTTCTCTCATTTGCTGTTGCTTTTTAATTTCTCTCTTTTTGACTGCTAACTCTCTCTCTCTCTCTCTCTCTCTTTTTGGTTCTGTCTGTTTTCCCATTTCCAGCCCTCCTTCGCTCTCTGCCTCTGTCTCTTCAGCCAAGGACCTCATATCCCACTACAGTGGGTTCAGTCGAGCTATCAAACACACGTCCTGCCCGTTGGCCGAAGACACTTCGCTCCCTAATCAGTCAGTACCCTCTCGTGAGGCGTGTGAGACGCGGCCCGGCCCGAAGCCGGCCGATCCGCTGTGCGCTCTTTATCGCGGGGAGCCCTCCGTTGGCGCTGCCGAGCGAGTGGCCCCGGGAGCTGGGCACACGCACAGGGAGGACAGCCTGTGGGGGAACAGCACCTGGGACCCCCGCCTGGTGCGGGGGTGGGATTACGCCACTTTGGTCACATCCCCTGGGGGGGGGGGGACCTCAGTGTTGGCACCGCATACAAAGCCAACACGGAAGAGGCTGGGAAGGAGAGACATACGGAGGTGTTCGGTCTACGGCTGTGTTTTCCCGCTCATGCGCGGACGACTCGCCACTTCACACGATGATAACGTTGGTGACGCGGGCGGCGGCGTCTGGCAGCATCTCACGTGTGATTGGTGGGCCCAGGCCTGGGTTGACAAGCAGGAAAGAAACATCAAGCGCAAGCTTCTTTCTGAGCGAACTCCGCCGGCCTTGTGCTTGTGGGGTCTGAAGCGGCCTGTGTGGGTTGGGAGTGTGTTTGCGTGAGGGGGAGCACATCTCATTATTCATAAGTAAAACACTCCCCAATCTTTTCTGGTGATTGTTTGTCTTGGAAGCTGACCCCCCCCCCCCCCCCCCCCCCATGGGTTCTGTCTTGTTTGTTTGTTTGTTGTGTTCTGAGAAGACGAGGGTGGGAGACTATCCCAAACCTCCTTTCCCCCTGGGACACACACACACACACACACACACACACACACACACACACACACTCCCTGCCGCGGTGCGTACGCTCCCTCCTGGCCTCTTCCTGCTGCACGTAGGCGCATATTTTCCCAGAGCTGCCGCCCCCCCACCCTGTTCTCGCCCCAGGGGTCTGCACCACTGCACGCTCCTCTTCCCGGGAGGGGGCCAAGTGGACTGCGGTGGGGGGGTGTGGAGTGTGTGCAGGAGTAAGGGGGAGTGGGGTAGCCCACCCCAAGACTCACATGATACTTCAGCAAGCAGCCAAAAAACAGATCACTCCCCATTTGAGTTTCATTACCGGGACCCCGAACAGAACTGACAAAAGAACAAAAGAGTAATAATCTGTCGGCGGGGGTTCAAAGACACGTTATGTGGTCAATAAATTCAGCCTTTTTGCTAAAAGAGTTTCCATTTTTTATATAGAAACCTGAAATGGAAGCCAGTTTCTTTCAGTTCTTCCGACACAAATTGAAAAGGATCCATTATCCTAACGCACACACAAACTCTGGTTTTGTGTATGAAAGGAATTACACGTTTTATGGACCATGATATGATCTCTCGAAAGCAGCCCTTCAAGGGTATACATGGAGGGACTGCAAGAAACATCTGCTTTGCGGCATAGCCAGTAACATACACACAAACACACACACACACACACACACACACAAACACACCCACAGACAGACGGCATGTTTTTACGCTACCACTTGAATAATAGATACCATTGCCAAGTATAACACTCCTGTGCATAAGTCTCACTTAGGTACTGCCCAGTGTGTGAGTGGAAGAGCTGGCATCAACCCACAGTGTGCTGCACAACAGAGAGAGGCTAGTCTTTCCCAAAATAGCTTTTAGTCCGCAGACACAAACAAGGAATGCACACATACAAACACACACGCGCACACACACGCAAGCGCACACACTCACTCACCAAAGAGGAAGTGACAAATTCCACAGTGAAATGCCATCAGGCCAGCAGTCTCCCTTATGTGATAATTGTAAATATTTATCACTTTTGCGTGTTTGCGACGCACTGGTTCTCGGTGGCACACAGCCAGTGTGGAGTCAGAAACCTCCCTAGCAGTGCCAGTGGCACACTCCATAGACTACCATCAGTTATCCTTTTTTAATTGGTAAAAGTGGGTGGGTGGGTGTGTGGGTTTTTGGTGGGTGGGTGCATGTGTGCATGTGTGAGTGGCTTGAATTGGCATGTTGTTTGCAGCTAAGGCTTCTGGGAAGTATTAAAACCAAGTGCCAGACCACCAGACTCCGCTCATGCCTCATAAAGGAGACCCACTGCTCCCAGCCAGAGAGCCACTGGGAAAGAACAGTTCCCAGCTCCGCACAGCCAACAGACACACCAGTCCCACACCACCCTATCCAATCATCAGGATCCTGTCTACCACATGCTAGTAGAAACAGGTCTGCGCTTTCATGTGTGCAGGGATTTGGGTGTTACATGTGCAGGCATTGTTGTGCATAAATGAGTGTGTGAGCTTGTAATTAAGACAGATTAGAGCGCAACGTGGGCGTGTGCTGTAATTTTGCCTGTCATGTTTGGGTAGCGCTGAAACAAGCTTGCACAAGAGGAAGTTGTGTGGTGGAGCTCCCATGTGCTGTTGAGCTGCAGAGGCAAAGTGTTGGAGGTGTACATTCACACACGCACACGCACACACACACGTACGTGCGTGCACATCATTTTGGAGGTGAGCCATTGTAGCCCTGTCCACCGGCACCAGAGACATCAGCGGGACACATCCGGAATGCTGTAAATCCGAACTCATCTGTGGACTTCAAAAGCACGAGTTTTCCTCGGCTCCCTCCCCTCGCTCCCCTCGCTCCCTCCTCACTACAACCCCTCACCGCCCCCCCGTGACTCCGCAGGCTGTCATCGTGCATATTCTGTATTTATCTCTGCGTTGTGCCGAAGAAGGAGCGCTTTGCCGTATTGACAAGCAGACTCCGTCGGGAAATCTCCACAGGTTTTCGGCGTCTAATTACCTCCCGCGTGCTGTCCCACTAGCGCCCGGCCGGGCCGGCGTGCGGCGGGGGCCGAGCCCTGCCCTCGCCCGCTCCTCCTCCACCCACACACTATCCTGCTGGACAGCACTCGCTTCACCGTGTGCTCCATGGAGACACGGACGTGTGAGTCATACCGGAGCTCCAGCCGCGAGGCAGGGTGATACAGGTAGAGAGACACTGTTACCGTATTCGTGTGTGTGTGTGTGTGTGTGTGTGTGTGTGTGTGTGTGTGTGTGTGTGTGTTCAAAAGCGTAGCAGAATAGATAGTAGAAAGGTTTGTTTGTTAGCACTAAAGATTTGATCAGAAGGAACTGTGAGCATGACCATGCCTGACAGGTTAACTGGACAGTAGTCTCTGGATAAAAACAATCACTGGCCTTTCTTTAGTCAATGACTCATTCATTGTTTTCCCCAAGAATATGACTAACGAAGCAGGCACTCGCATCATATCAAAGGCTCCTTATACAAACAAACTCCCAGGCCTGGCTAGCTTCCAGAATTAACACATTAAAATGAAGCAAGCTCACAAACACAGAAAAGTGAAATTAATGAGAGAGCAAGTCAACATTAGTCACTCATATCATGTGACATGTAGAAAAGACTGGACTCAGAGGATCTTGTTAAGTTGTTTTGAAAAGTGCGCGTGCGTGTGCAGGCGTGTGTGTGTGCGTGCGCGTGTTTGTGTGTGTGTGCGTGGTTGTGTGCGTGTGTGTGTGCTTGTGCGTGTGTTTGTGCCTGCA
>NC_137504.1:3940000-3957500 GCF_041902795.1 Electrophorus electricus
TCTGCTCGACTGGAGAGCTCTGTCTGCCAACTGTTATCAGTGGGCGCCACCGTCACCCGGCACCTGGTCCACATACCTTTACCCTGCCAGAGTCTCTTCTGGAGGCCACGAGCCAAAACAAGATCTGCCTGGCCGTGTCCAGCTTACACTCGCCGAGCCGGCACAGACCAGCGGGCTCGCCCCATCTCAGGGACCCCGCCCATGCGGAAGAAATGTGGGCACGCTACGGGTGACCGAAACACTGCCTGCCTGTTAGCGCATTTGCGATGATGTCACCAGGGGCCCCGCTCAGATGCGAGTTAGCTAGGCGACGGTAGCTAGGAGACCTCCTAACCTGTCCCTTGCACGTTGTTGAAATGTCAAACTGCAGCCCTTTTCCACCGAGGTAGTTGCACAGCTCAGATCTGCACCCGTGGCGGACAGCAGCTTTGTGCCATGGCCTACATGAGCACACAATAGATCTGTGTGCAGGAGCCTGAGAACACTCTCACGGATCTGGAAAGGTCGGGCGGTGCATGCAGACGAAGGTCCTCCCCTCCACCGCTCTCATTTAGCGAAGCCTGGTCCGGACGGGGCAACCGTTAACGCCCGGGTTCTCGTGTGTCCTGGTGCGAGACTGAGGGAACGGCCCAGGCATTTATCTCTAGGCATTTGAAACGCAAAGCGTGAATGTCTACCCTGTTCGGCCTCGAACCGCTGAGGGGCTTCCCCATCTACCTATGTGTGGTCGAAATATTCACGCTTTCTGAGATGATTGCAGAGTCAGGCTTTGCACTACACACGAAGGTCTCGCCATCTCCACACACTCGCTTTAAAACTACACACAGCCCTGCACAGCCTGACACATGGGCAGCCAATGCGGCAGCTGTCGGAAATCTGCAAGTAGTTCATGTAACCCTTTCTCATTTGTGAATGGAAGGACACCAGGTGGACGCCGGCCTGCCGACTGGCCCGTTACACTGGGTGAGAGTCAGTAATGGTCGCCAAGTCTGTGGCAAGTCCACTGGAGGAACAGTCCAGACTCCAGCTGTGCTCAGTGTTTGAGAAAAAAACAGCAGAAAATAGTCCATTACAGCACACGCAGACAGTAGGGTTTTTATAAAGGCCTCTGCGGTTTGATTTTTGTACTGAAAGGTAGCCCCGCCCATTCCACGTCTGCCGTGATTAATTGGCTGATGCTGAGACTGCACTACCCTGGCACAACCCCTCCACCCAATGCTGCACCTACCCCACCCTCCACGCCTTCGATACTGAAAACACCCCACCGCCAACCACATCCCTGTGGTACTCCAGCCCACATGGGGGGCACCCTCGTACTCAGTACCTCGTACCTCATTCTGACACTGTTTACGGCTTCTGAAACCTTCGCCTTAAGCCTGGCGAATCACAAACTACCAGACTACTAAACTAGTCCAGGTGCTCAGAAAGCACAGTATTGTTTCGTGACCGGGAAGAACAACAAATGCTCTCGAAGTTTACCTGAGCTCTTTGTCTTTTGAGACACATCGTGCATTTGTTTCCCGTCTAAGCTGGAATGCGCCTCAGAGAGACTGGGAAGTCCTAAGGACACAGGCTGCGTCTCTGGCCACAGCTGAGGGGTTGTGATGAAGAAAACATGTCTGCTTTGTTATTCCACATTCAAATGTGATCCTGGTGTGAAACGGGGAGAGAGAGCACGTCAAGTGTCTGACCGCGTCTCACGTAGACCGTTTTGAGTGTTTCCCTCTGTTTTTCACCATTTGCTAGTTGTTGAAATAGCTCCAAACTACCTCCTGGGTATGTGTTGCGCAGACAGCATATGTTTCCGCGCTCCAGAGAGTGCTCACATGACACACCAACCAGCTTTACGGCCAGTCCCAATTTCGACACACTTCCTCCTATGAAGCTAGGTTTTCCTAAAATGTCAATCATTCTTCCTGTTTTATGAAGATCATATGAGAGTACAGGACTTGAGTACAGGACTTTATGAAGATCATATGAGAGTACAGGACTTGAGAGCCAGAGCTCGGCCCTCGGCGTACATGGCCCTTGTGTGCTCGTCCACTAGTGCGCGTGGCCCTTAGATTGCACAGCTCTTAGCGTACGCGAGCCTTGGTGCACACAGCAGGGGGGAGTCGTGTGCTCTCATCTCTGCGCACGCTCCTGTAACACCTCCTCCCCGTGCCTGCATGCACCTTTTCTCTGCCCTTCTTCTTCCGCCCAGCTCACTCTGCAGCCAAAGCTCCTGGTTTGAGCTCGGGCTGTTTGGAAAGATTTTGACGAGGAGCTGCGTCAGTGAGGGACATCCAAGGAGACGGCTAGAGGGATTTAGGCATCCCTACACAAAAGGCCTGTTTGCAGAGTGTCTGTGGTGATGCTGCCGGAATGTTAATGTTCCACTTTAACAGCAGATTCTCTCTCTCTCTCTCTCTCTCTCTGTCTTTCTCTCTCACTCTCTCTCTCCCTGTCTGTCTTTCTCTCTCTCTCTCTCCCTCTCTAACTCTCATCAGCACCCGTTCGGCACTCGCATGTCTTCGGCTTCAGTTTGAGTGTTCGTCCAGCCTCAGTACCTGAACTGGGTCTTTTATGCATGGCCCATAATGCAGTTTTTGCATTGTGACCTCGAGAAGAAGCAGACGTATTGTCCATCTTAGACAAGGACAAGCGTGTTCCACTGTTCAATTCCAACTTTTATTCAAGTTGCCTCTTCTGAAGTTGCTTCAATGTCAAATTCTTTTTCTTGGCTAAGGAATATCTCTGTACGTTGCTTTTAAAGGCCATACATGATTGTTTTTTTTTAACTCTGAAAAATATTTTTGCGAAGAATGTTATATATATATATATTCCAATTTTTTTAACCCTAAAATGACATTAAAAGGAGTTCCAGAATAAATTTTTTCATTTTCGCCTTTTAACGGTCTGCGGTGTGGGCATGGCATGGTTTGATTGACAGTCTCAGTGTCAAATGTAACGTGGCTTTAACTGTCCGAACCTGGAGAGGTGAAAGGTTGTCTTAGGGGTCTCGGTCAACAGCACAATCCGTGCCGTGTGTAAATACAGCCTAATCAAATTCTCAGTCACAGTTCATAATTTAAGAACGTATCATCTGTGCGTTATTACAGATTGAACATGTTTAAATTAAACCTAATGAGCTAATGAGCTAATCTATCTTATATTCACCCGGTTAACCAGGTCTAGGTAACAGGCTGTGACTATACACCGCAGGAGCTAAACGTGGGGAAGTCATTTCAAAAATGTCTGTGTGTCATATAAAGCTATGAAAATAAGTTTGTAGCTGAGCTAAATTACATTAAATTAGCAAATGTTAGCATGCACTGACATTTTGTTCTATTCTCATTGCTTGCTGCATTATTGAATAAAGTACCAAATGAAAACACATCCCATTGCACCGAGTACATGTGGGTACAGCTGCTGCTATGAGCTCCATAAACTGTTTAATAAAGACAGAAGTATAGCGGATAGACAGAGACAGATGACTGTCAAATATTTTACCCCATTCTAATTTCTACATTCAGCGATACACAGAATGACTAAACCGACAGGAATATTTCAGTATGACCCTGTAAACCACATAAAATACAGATGAAAATACAGATGAAAAAAATGTTTTCATCCTGTGTGTGTGTGTGTGTGTGTGTGTGTGTGTGTGTGTGTGTGTGACTTGCCTGGAATGATGTTTTGACACCCATGGCTCTCTATCTTGTAGAGTTGCTGGTAGGCAACGCCATAATAATGGCTTAAGCAGATGCGGGACCCTCGAACAACTTCCACAATATAACAGCGAGCGACGTTTGTAATTCCAATGAAAGGCTTTTTTGTCAAAACCAAGAATGTCAGTGTTAAATGCAAATGCACGTCAGAAATCAAAAGGTGAACTCCTGTAGGTCAGAAAGGCGTAACAGTGCTGAGTTCTTGATTGACACGTCTTCATGGGGACAGAAGAAAATGACGAGATCTGGCACTGCTACATATATACATCCGCATATATACATCCGCATATATACATCCACATATATACATCCACATATATACATCTTGTTTTTTTTTTTCTTGACTGCTGCAATGCATCACTCATAGGACCCCCGCAACTGCAACAAAAAACCTCATGTTGTACATTGTATATACAATTAATAAATTAAACATTTTGAAAAATTTAGCTGGAAAGCTGCAGGTTTTGGTTTTCCATATCTTTCCAGCTTCTTCCCAACATGCTTTTACATTTACATTTACATTTACGACATTTAGCTGCTTTTAGACTGCTGGGATGCCCTTTTCCCTCCGAGTGCTGAAGTTCAGCCCATAGGAGTTGGACTGGTAAGAGATCACCAAACAGTTTTCCATAATACACTTTACTGTCCTTCCTTGCCTGAATAGCACTTCTAAATTCTAAAGTCTGTTTTTAGTGGTTACCGTGGTGACATAGTAAAGGTCTTCCCAGTTAGTCTCGGTCCAGAAAATCTCTGCTTGGCTCCAGCCTCTTGCACCGTACTGTATGTGCACTTGTGTAAACTTAAGCGTGATTAATCGTAAAGGTTTCGGAGCTGTCGGAATTCCAAGAATGCCTCAGGAGAGGCAGCCGGCAGCGTGGCAAGAAGGGCCGGGTAAGGAAACCCAGCAGACTGTGCCACAGCGACAGTGGGGGCACTCTCGGGGTGAGTTATGGGTGTGAAAGGTCTGAGGTCGGAGGTTGAGTGGGGTTATCAGGCATGGGGACTCACTCCCTGGCCTCTGTGCGGTGGCCCTGGGGCACTTGGAGCGGCACAGCTCACTGGAGCAGGGGTCAACTTCCCTGCGGTGCTGTTTACGTTCCGGCCAAGCACAGACTGCAGGAGCCAGAGTGATGTCATGCTGGGCTAGCACACTGACATGTCTTCAGGCTGATTTGGTAAATGTGTTTTTTTTTTTTTTAATAAAAGACAGGACTTCTAGTAAATTTATCCCCTCTCTCTCTCTCTCTCTCTCTCTGTCTCTCTCTCTCTCTCACACACACATACACACACACACACTCACACGTGCATACACCTGATTTTGAGTCACTGATTAAAAGCAACCACATAATTCAAATGCAGCTATCCATTATGAAGCCATTAACAGATGACATTGTTTTTAAGTTCCACTTGAGATTAGTGTGCAAGAGCAGAACACAAGGAGAGGCTGACTCTGAGTGCAGCGTCGAGGCTGACTCAGCCTGCAGCGTTGAGGCTGACTCTGTGTGCAGCATCGAGGCGGACTCTGTGTGCAGTGTGGAGGCTGACTCGGTCTACAGTGTGGAGGCTGACTCTGCGTGCAACGTCGAGGCTGACTCGGCCTGCAGCATTGAGGCGAGTGTGTGTTTAGATCTTCTGCGGCAGGGTTTAACGTCGTCTTTGAAGTGTCCTTCTGAAGAGAGCCTGTTCTCTGGCTCTCTCAGATGAGCTAAGCTCTGCTAAAACTCCTGCTTCTGTGCCTCTGCACTTCCTTTGTGGGTTCGGGGTGATGCCGTGCTTTTTGCGTGAAGCGCGCTAGCAACGCCCAGATGTTTGTAGCTAAATCACACGCGCAAAGCACGTCCTGTTGCGAGAGGCTCGCGCGCCTCCCCTTGCTCCATTTAAAGTGTCAGACCGAACGTAACGTATTGTCTGAGTCATCCGCTCGTGTGTGGAGAGAGCTCCCTCCCAGCTCCTATAGGGACGCTGCACTAAGTAGAGTCTTTAAAAAAAGACCAGGAGATTTAAAGGCTCAAGTGAGCTCTCTCACTGAGCTTACTGAACTTCCCTGAACCGAGTGTCTCATCCTAGAGAATCTCACCAGCAGTGTGTGTGTGTTAGAGAGAGAGAGAGTGCACGAGAGAGAAAGAGAAAGAGAGAGAGAGAGAGAGAGAAAGAGAGAGAGAGCGAGCGTCGACACACTACAGCATTCTGTAAATATCAGTGTTGGCATTGTTTATGTCTGAAATACACAATGATTCTTTTTGTAAATGAGAAACATAGTGAAGTGTGAGGTGTGGAAAGGTTGAGTGACACTTCAGAGAAGTACTCGAGTGCACACACACACTCGATGCTTTCACTTGAATGGTGTTTTCCGAGCACATTTCAACACTTCAGATGTTCAGCAGGTTTGTGGTGACTCAGCCACTCCCACAGTTCCATCCCTCCAGCAATTAGACGCGCAGGTGCTGACCATCATTGCTTTTTTACTTCCTTTTATTTTGGATTTATTTTGCTTTTGGTTGTTTGTTTCTTTCTTTTTCTTTCTCTCTTTTCTCACTCTCAGTTCAGCTGCTCTGCAGAACATGCTAAAACGGCACATCGGCACACGGCTTATCTCATGCTTGTAATACTTTAGATACGCTTGCGTGTGTGTGTGCGTGTCTGCGTGTGTGTGTCTGCGTGTGTGTGTGCGTGCGTGCGTGCGTGTGTGTGCATGCCTGTGTGTGTGCGTGTGTGTGTCTGCGTGTGTGTGCATGCGTGCGTGTGTGTGCGTGTCTGCGTGTGTGTGCATGCGTGCGTGCGTGTGTGCGTGCCTGTGTGTGTGCGTGCGCGTGTGTGCGTGTGTGTGCCTGTGTGTGTGTGCGTGTGTGTACGTGTGTTTGTGTGTCTGTGTGTGCGTGTGTCTGCGTGTGTGTGCGCACGTGTGCGTGTGTCTGTGTGTGCGTGTCTGTGTGTGTCTGTGTGTGCGTGTGTCTGCGTGTGTGTGTGTGTGTGTGTGTGCGTGTGTCTGTGTGTGCCTGTGTCTGTGTGTGCGTGTGTGTGTGCGTGTGTATGTGTGCGTGCTTTACAAACAATAAGAGAGAGGCGGATAGCATGTGACATCTTGTCAGACACGCCAGCTTTGTGTGAAAACATTAAGCAACCACTCACATCCCCCTTCCAGTTAAAGTCCAGCAAGGCAGGCCTGTCCCTGCTGCTTTCTCCATCACTGAGTGGCTCGGCGCGACCCCTGACCCCCGAGACAGACTGCCAGAGGCTGGAGCTCTTCAGCTGGCTGATGTGATTCGTTTATTTCCCCTCTTCTCTGTTTGTGAAGGGGAGGGCTGTTCTGTGCTGTCTTATTATGTTTTTATTTCTCAAATATGGTGGTGGTTGTCAGGGGTGATTTAGCGCACGGGCTCCCCAGGGCTTCCGCTAAAGACCTCAGAATAACTGGCCTTTTGTTGTTGTTGTTAATGTGAATGGTAAAGTTTCACGCTTACAAACCATTAATTTTTTAAAACTATTTACATCTCATTTATATGACTGAAATAATGTTTTTGTTTTTTGTTTCACAATATCAGGAGTCAAGGTCAGTTAATTAACCAACCCACGAGCCCCACTGGTCTAGAGGTAACGGTACCGGTGACCCCGCTACCTGCGAGGACCTAAAGGAGCGGGCAGAGAGGGGATGCCAACGGCGCGACTACGCCAATGCATCTACCACTACAGGGCCTGTTGTCATGGCAGCAGAGGACAGCGTTGCCTTGGTGCCCAGTTCAACTGCAGTGCAGTCGCTGGTGCTAATGAGCCCTGCTGCGTGGATCCAGACCCATGACCCAGTAAGGTAGACGACAGCGTTCGTGCTTACTGGGCCTAAACAAGGCCAGAATCTCATCAGAACAGAGATGCTGACTCTGCCTCCGGGCGCCAATAAAAGCAGGAAAGGCAAATTTTAATTTTTTTTCTAAACTTTTCTTCAGTTGCAAATTAAGCAACGGTGAATGTCAGTTCAGAGAGTGGCTGGGCTCCTCTCTCTCTCCAGGGACTGGGTTTTGTTTTGCACGCAGTATATTTGGGGAAACGACTGAACATCCAAACCCATTTTGTCAAGGTTACAGGGACTGTAAGCATGCAAGTGTTTGCACATCCGAGCACGAGGACTGAAATCCACAGGAAAGCTCCGTTTGCTTGCATCAACTGTGCAGGACTGTGAGCATCGGCCCCAGGTCGCGCAGAGGGGGGGTCGCTGGTAATTACGTGGTTTTTTTTTGCAGAATGCCGTTGAAAGACCACACCAAAAGGTTTGGGCAGCTTGATCACAGAAACCACTAGGGTATTCTCGAGTTAATTAGCCAGGTCGAGCCTTTTTTGAAAGCCCACAAAGACAAATATGGAAACGCAGGAATAGGAGCAACCTCCTACCGCTCTGGAACTGTGTGTGAGGAAGCTCTACGGCTAATGAGAGCCAGAGTGCTCTGCGACTAGCGTGTGGAGCTGTGATTGTTACCTCTGTGCCTTTGTTATATCAGCCCGGAGGGGACTCTGTTGTGTCGTGTTGTGTTGTGTTGTGTTGCATTTTAATGATTTTATGAATACTACACCTGCCGTGACGCACACAACCAGCCATAACTCCTGGACCCACAGGCAGATTAAATCGCCTCTGGTGGTGGAGGTGGTGTGTGTGTGGGGGGGGGGGGGCTCTCATAGGGGGCATTTTAACGACCCTCTACCCCAGAACCAGGCATGTTCGTGTGTGGGGGCAAGGGGAGGATTATTGTATTATTGTAGAGAATTGAGCCCATTTAATGCTTCCACCACATATGTACACACACACACACACACACACACACACACAACATGGAAAGTGAGTTTGAGCAGAGTGAGTTGCATGTTCACTGAAAACAGATTAAACACGTGGCGCATGGCGCGTGGCGTTTGGATGGGACTGAACCAGAGAGAGGAATCAGCATTGTAGGAGCACAGCTAGAGGACAGGTGTGTGTGTGTGTGCGTGTGTGTGTGTGTGTGTGTGTGTGTGTGTGTGTGTGTGTGTGTGTGCTCGTGAGTTTAATAAGGCCCATTTTATGAAGGGGGAGAGAGAATTTCATCATAACTGAAAGTGCCATCTTTGTCATAAACACTGACAGCGTGCGTAAAATAAAAGCGCCGGTGAGCTGGTTAATGCCAGCCTCTCCCGCTCAGTCACTAGCCACCAACGTCTTTCTTCAGCTGCCTCCACCGGCTTCACCGTTATTCAAGGACAACGATGAGCTCCAAAGCAATAAATCACATTCAGCACATTAAAGATAAGTAGCTTTTGTCTACCAGATTCCATCGCTGGGATGTTTATGCGGGGGACTGATGTGCCAGCGGTGTGTGGGGCTGGAGCTCGTCTGCACACATGCGTGCGTGTGCGTGTGCGCACGTGAGCTCTCACACAGTAAACAGCTGGCTTTCATCACCTTGACCTCCCTGCTTGTGTCAGGGATCTTCTTGAAACAAACCATTTGAAATCTGTGAAATTCATAAGACCTTGTAAAACCCTGTAGCTCTGCTTCAAGTACCTTTTTAATTATGAATTTTTGAAGTTCTAAATTGAACACTTGTATGTGTATTCTCAGCCTCGCCACTGGATTGTGCGAAAAAGAATTGTACTGAGGATCCAAGGACCCTATGGATAATTTCCAACCCGCATTCATGTATTTGTTGCTGAGTGTTTACAGTAATTAAATTAATAATATTTTTTTTACCCAAATGAAGAATCTTTCATTTTTAAAAATGTGTATCTCCACTACTTTCCACTTTCTTGCAACCAGATTTTGTTTCTGTGTAGTAGTATTTGTAGTTCTATCATATTTTGAAGCTATTTGGTGCTGCGTTAAAAAATTGAGGGCCACAGATCAGTTTCAGAGCTAAAACCCCACCTTTTAAAATATTTTGACTGTATATTTTCCCAAGAAGGATTATTCCAGTTTCGTTTCAACTTTTTTATGGGAAAATGTTATGTTGATATGGGTTCTTCATCTGTGAAACTGTGGCACTCAGGGGATAGAAATGGGACAGAACTGCATTACTACTACACAGAAATGGGACAGAACTGCATTACTACTACACAGAAATGGGACAGAACTACATTACTACTACACAGAAATGGGACAGAACTACATTACTACTACACAGAAACAAAATCTGGTTGCAAGACCATTTTCATTTCTGAAAATGAAAGATCCGCTGTTTGGTTACAAAATGATGTTTATTAATTTGATTATTCTAAAACATTCCACAACAAATACGTGAATACATTTTGCAAATTCTCCTTAGGGTTTTTTGGATGTTCATTACAAATTTTAACCCAGTCCAGTGAAAAATTGCGACTTAATATACGCATACAAACAATTGCAAAAGTGATTCAATTTAGCTCAGAGGGCCAAGCTTCAAAAACTCATAACTAAAAATGTACTTGGAGTAGAGTTATAGGGTTTTAATAGAAATTAAAATCTAGGAATTTAATACGTCATCTTTTTTTTTCAAGAAAATCCTTGAAATGAACTGGAAGGTCTGACTGAGTTGGATGGAATTCCCTAACGGTAGCTGTGTGCATGCGTGTCCGTCATCCATAGACGAGGATGTTCATTACAGCGAAAGCCACCGTGTATCACTAGTAAAAGAGGCATGCGTCTGTGTGTGTGTGTATGTAAACTAGATAGTAAATCTAATCTTCTCACATGCAGTCCATCGTCCTCGTGGTGTGTGTGTGTGAGCCCAGATTGCGCCGGGGCAGAGACCTGCGTTGCTGTGGCTCCCGGGTCGCGGGTCATCGTCACGCCGTGCATCGCCAGCACTCTCGTCCACGCGCAGGCGCATTGGTGCCTGGAAGGTGGTGCACTGGTGGAAATGATCGCATCCCTGATGCAGTCCAGCTCAGAAATGAGATAATCGTAGTGCGAGAAGTGTGTGTATCACGTCATCGTCTGACGCACGGTACAAGAGTGTTTCCCTAGCTCCACGTAAAGTGTGTGACATTTTATTATTCATGCTTTTTTTCACGTTTGATTATAAAAAAGATGCTGAATGAACACAGTACTTGCTAAGTTAGCATCTTTGCGGAGTTCAGCGTGTGTGTGTTCAGTGACAAGTACATGGTTCTCGTCCTTTAGGTCGCTGTAGAGGGGGCTTGTTTCCAGGCTTGGGCACCCCAGAAAATGATCTTTTTCTCTTTTTCTCTCTGCCCCGCTGCCTGTCTCTCTCTTTGACTGTCTCTGTGTTTCGCTCTCTCCTTTTTCCCTAAACATGGGGAGATGGGTCGGTTAGTAGCTCACACCAGTCACCTGAAGCCACTGTCACCATGGGACTGTAGTTGTTGTGACGTTACAGTGGGACTGTAGTTGTTGTCATGTTACGGTGGAACTGTAGTTGTCATGTTACAGTGGGACTGTAGTTGTTGTCATGTTACAGTGGGACTGTAGTTGTTGTCACGTTACAGTGGGACTGTAGTTGTCATGTTACAGTGGGACTGTAGTTGTTGTCATGTTACGATGGAACTGTAGTTGTTGTCATGTTACAGTGGGACTGTAGTTGTTGTCACGTTACGGTGGGACTGTAGTTGTTGTCACGTTACGGTGGGACTGTAGTTGCTGTGACGTTACAGTGGGACTGTAGTTGTCACGTTACAGTGGGACTGTAGTTGTTGTCACATTACAGTGGGACTGTAGTTGTTGTCATGTTACGGTGGAACTGTAGTTGTTGTCATGTTACAGTGGGACTGTAGTTGTTGTCATGTTACGGTGGGACTGTAGTTGTCACGTTACGGTGGGACTGTAGTTGTTGTCATGTTACAGTGGGACTGTAGTTGTTGTCACGTTACAGTGGGACTGTAGTTGTTGTCACGTTACGGTGGGACTGTAGTTGTTGTCATGTTACAGTGGGACTGTAGTTGCTGTCACATTACAGTCAGACTGCAGCTACCACTACATGCATGCGCTCTGGTGTGAACGTTGGATAATAACGTCGGATGGCACATTATTCATGCAGTTTGTAAGCAGGATATGATGAGGTGGTGATGATCAGTGATTGAAGATGATGGATTGCTGTGGATTGTAGTTTATGCCTCCCCAACCTACTCTCATAAATCTGTGTGGAAACGCATAGCGGCCTTTGTGGGACGTGCATGTATGAACAAATCTCCCCCTATGTCTGCATAAGTTCAGCCAGGCACATTTTTGGCTCGGGTGTGTTTTTGTAAGAAGGGAGGGAAAAAAAACCCACAAGCCTCTCCCTATTCCACTGTCCTGTTAAATATTTTATTGCAGCTGTCCTAGCATAGAACATTTGCACTGGCAGTGTTGAATGTGAATAAATGATTCTGGGGACACATCCTGCTATGAGTTCTTCCCTATACACCAGAGGGGGGGGGGGATGGATGAGTGAGTGTGTGAGTGAGGGAGTGAGAGAGAAACAGGGAGTAGGGAAAAGGAGAAAGAAGGGAGGGATATAAGATGGGGAGGGAGAGAGTGAGGCTGCTAGCGTTCGTAAAGGGAGTAGGTCCTGTGTGAGGGCTGGACCCTGGTTATCTGTCTAAACAGTATGGCTGGGTTTCTGTGCGTATATGTTACAGCTGAACTCGCCGATGAACTCCGTCAGCAGCTCCGAGGACATCAAGCCCCCCGTGGGCTTAAACGGGGTGATGAAGGTGCAGGCTCCGCCCCCCGGGACCCCCATGTCTCTCACCAAGCACATCTGTGCCATCTGCGGCGACCGCTCCTCGGGTAAACGCTCGCAAACGCACGCCCACACGTACACACGCGCGCGCACGTGCTACCAAAACTGCCGGAAGGTTTGTACCCTCCCGAGCCTTCACCACAAAGCCTCCGGCCCCGCACGTCTGCCCTGACGGCCGCGCTGTTGCCCACAGGTAAACACTACGGCGTGTACAGCTGCGAGGGCTGCAAAGGCTTCTTCAAGCGCACCGTGCGCAAGGACCTGACCTACACCTGCCGAGACAACAAGGACTGCGTCATCGACAAGCGCCAGCGCAACCGCTGCCAGTACTGCCGCTACCAGAAGTGCCTGGCCATGGGCATGAAGAGAGAAGGTACGGCCCGCCGGGCAGCACCACCGCGTTAGAGCTAGCAGGAACCGCCAAAATGACCCGCTGCTAGATCTGAGGAGCCACACTGCTGTGGCACCGGCGGAAAAATGGAGACAGGTCGTTGGGTTTTTTGTTTTTTTTTTAACCCCGTTCACCGCTGGTGGAGCCGCGCTTATTAACGCGCGGCGGTGATCAGGCGTTCGGTCAGGCATGGGTCTCACGAGATCAGCGGCAACGTGTGTCCGAGCGTCCTTGGAAAACTGGTGTCCGTGTGACGGGAGTCTGCGTAGGTACTGGAGGGAGGGCTTAGCTGGGGATACTTGGGGCTTTACATAGTGCTGAAAAATCAGCGTGGATTAACAGGAGTTTTCACTTTGCTTCCAAGAGACATTTTGCTGCAAACGTGAAGAAGCCTCGTTCCCCTCCCTCCCAGATTAGAACCCCAGGCAAGAGAGAGAGAGATGAGATAGAGAGAGAGGGGGAGAGAGAGAGAGGGAGCAGAGATGAAAGAAGAGAGTTGGGGAAGAGGCGTATCACTGTAGAGGAGGAGGACATTAGCACTTTTAACACACCAGTCACACCCGTCCCCATGAGAACGAAACAACGGAACGTGCAGCATCGCTCAGTCAAAAGAGGATCGCAACACACACCCCTGAAACGTTGATCTGGGAGTGTGTGTGTACCCTCGCATTTGCCTGCGGGTGAATGATGCGTTTAGAGGATTGAAACGTTTCGGATAGCCGTTTTTAAAATGGGCTTGTGGTTTTGACAGAGACTGGCATCCCTGTTCTAGGTGTGTCACCAGCAGTGCTAAACTTTCTTCTGTCCACATATTCATGCCCTTAGGAACATACACATACAAATACATATACACACACGCGCTCACATGCATCCGCATCCACATACACACGCATTAACACACACACACACACACACATACACAGAAAACTTGCGCTCCTCCTGATATCTGGATAGCCTTTACCTGCTGTCTTATACAAACTGCCTTCCTACATTCACACATCGAAAGTAACAGCTCGCGCACATCAGACAGCAGCAAGACCAGGGCCCTTGTGACAGAGCCATGATGGCCTCCTGTGCATTAAGCCCCTCCCAGTGCCATGTGCTGCACCACGCCCCCGGCACAACCAAGCAAGGGAAACCACGTGCACGGTGGGCCTTGTCAATCCCTCGCTCGGCCACGCCCCTTGAGCCAGACTCCGCCTTTCTCTTGCGCATGCTGTGTGGGGCCAGGTTCTGTTCTAGGATATGACCGTGCACTATTGGTGTTTGCTTCTTGCGGTGCCAGTAACACACACGCGCACGCACACACACGGTCGCTGGAGGCAAGGGAAAAGTCAGGCTGGCTAGTTCGAAAAAGAGCCCAAATGAAACTGCAGTAAAAACAGGATTAAATGAATTTATCCTCTTCTCTTTCTCCGGGGGAAATAAAGCTAACGTGATTTCAGCCCCCTTTCACCTCTGCCTGACTCGCAGAGGAACATTCTACCCTTGGGCTGACCTCCAAAACCAGACGGCAGTCTCTGAAAAGTGGAGCCCCACCTCCCCTGTTCTCCTCTGCCCCGGGGCCCCATTCACCAAGCCACTACTGTGATTCAGCTCTGAGGAAATAGCAGAGGATAAAAGGAAACAGAGACTGTGTGATGTGAATGCGTGTGTGTGTGTGTGTGTGTGTCTGTGTCTGTGCGTGTCTGTGTGTGTGTGTGTGTGTGTGTGTGTGTATTTCAGCATGTGTGCAGAGGGGGCCATATTGCGAGAAGGTTTCTGGAGGTTTGTGGATAACAAGAACACCTCACATGCAGACACAGACACCTTCAGAGAGAGAAAGGGGGTGGGGGGGGTCCACAACCCTAGAGGCTTGAGATGTGGTTATATCTGTCTTGGTCACAGTAAGCCTGAGCGTGTGCTCAGCACTCTAACCCACTTCCTGCTACTCTGGTGGAGTGGATCAAACACCTGATCCCTTAAACTAAACCAACTGATTCAGCAGCCTCAACACACACACACACCCACACACACACACACTGTGTCTAACACACACACTCCGCTGTCTACAATGACACACACTCTGCTGTGTCTAACATCACACACACTCCACTGTGTGTAACACCACACTAACACCAATCTCGTCTAACAAACACACACTCCACTGTGTCTAACACCACACACACTCCGCTGTGTCTAACAAACACACACTCCACTGTGCCTAACACCACGCACACTCCGCTGTGTCTAACAACACACACACTCCACTGTGTCTAACACCACACTTTACTGTGTCTAACACCACACTAACACCACACTCCTCTGTATCTAACACCACACACACTCCACTGTGTCTAACACCACACTTTACTGTGTCTAACACCACACTAACACCACACTCCTCTGTATCTAACACCACACACACTCCTCTGTGTCTAACACCACAATCCAAGCAGGCCCAGGGCAGCAGTTGTTTTGATCACTCTAGAAACAACTGTTTCCGAAGCAGGAACCTCAACCACAGTTCCCTGTCATAGTTACGAAAACTACACGACAATAAACTACTGAAGATTAAACACTACTAAACTACTGTAGACTACAAGCGACAAAGCTGCAGGCAGACAGGGGGGCCTTGGTATGTTTGTGTTTGTGTGGGCGGGTGACTGTGTGTGCATGTGTGTGTGTGAGCGCACGTTAGCGCTGACCTTTTGAGCAGCGGTAGTGACGGATCCTTGTGGTGTTACGCGCAGCTGTCCAGGAGGAGAGGCAGCGGGCCAAGGACCGCAACGAGAACGAGGTAGAGTCCACCAGCGGCGCCAACGAGGACATGCCCGTGGAGAAGATCCTGGAGGCGGAGCTCGCTGTCGAACCCAAGACCGAGACCTACATCGAGACCAACCTGGGCGTGCCCTCCAACTCGGTGAGCAGCGTATCAATGCCCCTCCCCTCACTCCGCTCCAGGCTCTAAGCCAAACAGAGGCTTCACCCCTGCTAGGCACCGCGTGCAGCTTGGCAAGAGGGTGGCACTACGACGTAGGAGGGCGGAGGCTTTCCTTTCCGGAGCCGTTCGGTTTACGAGTTTCCGGGGTGGGGGAGGTGTGTGCTGGAGGTTCGACGTGTGTGAGGGACAGAGAGGTGTCCTACCAAGTGGTCCTGCCAGGATTGGAAGTGAAAGCAGAAGTACTTGGGCTTTGCTGTGTGTACACGGTATCCTTTGGGGAAGATAGAGAGGACAGAGAGCATTGCTGACTCCGGAGAGATGGCAGCAGACCTCCACTAGGGGGCGTACTCCCACACCATCAACTAGGCTTATGCAAGAGTTGTTTATCCCAAGCACATGAAACGTTTCAAAAGAATAATCGCTTGGGCGGAAACATAAAACAAAAAAATTAACCATGACCTATGACAAAGAAAACGAGACTTTCCCCTGGCATGCTGGACTGTGTTCCTGTGTGGTGTCCTCTTGGCAGGCAGCCTAAGGGTCCGATTCCTTCTCCCCCCTTCTGCAGCCTCTCTCCCATTCGCCGTCTCAAGTCTCGAGTGCAGCCCCCCCGAAGTTCCCCTCCGCTTTTGGGACGCACTGCCCCGTGCGCTAATGAATCACAAGCCCTCGGTCTGGGGTAAAGCCTCTGTAAAGGCCTAATGGCTGGGGTTTGGTCAGGCTGAATAAAGTCTGTTTATCTAGCGTTATTTAGCGTTAGTAACTGGCCTTCTCTGACAGAGTAAATACAGACAGGCCCAGTCATGCTGTCTCTTACTTGGCCCCGGGGTCTCTAATTTGCATTTTGTTCTCTTCTGTCCTCCATTAGTGATCTCTGCTGTTCTTTCAGTCTGTTAGTGGCAGGGCTTTCACTAAATATGTCATAACTGAGCGTTGTTTACTCGTCAGCTTATTGTTCCCATTAGTCTGGCTGAAATGAGCAGTTTGGGTCAGTTTGCCACCAAAGCTGACGAGCTCGTGCGCCTCTGCACCCCTCCCCTCTGCGCGCACATCGCCACCGCCGCAACGCGGTTGAAGCAGAATATAAAACATTAAAACATTTTCATCTCCCCTCCTTTAGTTATGAAAATTTCATGGTACCGCATGCAAGCGAGGCATTTTCTGCACGAGCCCAGGAAGAGGGTTCGGACGTGAATAATGCAGGCCGAACGCTTCTGATTCGCCTGCAACGGAACGAGCCACAGTCGTCCTGGATTACTCAAAGCGATTCCTCGAACCCAAAACCGAGGCCATCGGTCCTACGGGAGAATCTCTCCTCCTCCTGCTTGGCAAATCCTTCACAATGAAACACACACACGCACACACGCACGCACACACGCAAGCACACACAAAAGTTGGTATTGGCCATTTCCATACCTCCCCTTCGCCGTATTCTGCATAGCTTACTTACGAATACAGACTTCTAAAGATAGACACGGGCTTCTGGGAGCCAGACGTGCAGCCTGCCCATGGGACGTCTGGTCAGTGTGTGCGACCCCCGCTGGCATGGAGCAGCACAAGGGCCCTGACGCCATCTCACGACCTGTCAGACAGCTCTCTGTGCCTGCCGCCATGCCAGTCAGGGACGTGGGAGAAAGCAGGTCAGGGTAAACACTGCTGCGAGAGGCGTGCATCATTCATGAGCGTTGCCGCGTTTAACTAGAACTCTGGGAGTTGTATTCTTCAGAGGGGAACTGGCGGAGGTACTCCGTTATAGCCCGATTTCCAGTGCACGGCCGCTATGCGAATTAATTATCTG